>NW_009204779.1:10571-35270 GCF_000690835.1 Fulmarus glacialis
CACAAGGAATTGCTCTGTAATACTTGGATCCTGACAGTGCAAGATCCCTACTTACCCTTAGAGGAAGCAGCAAAGAGCTCTGGGGTCAGATCATCAGGAAAGTCCGCACAAGAACAACAAAGCATACGGTGGGCCCAAAGTGTTTTATAGCTCTTCTGTTAGAGAAAGCTGCACCAGTAACAATGCCATAGGGAAACCAGCCATCAAATTTAAGTTACAAAGAATTTCAGTGCTTTTTGCTTTGGGCACCAAGCTGATTTGTCATGTTATAAACTAAATATAACAGACACACTGGGCTGGCATTTATGTTGCAGCCCAGCAACCAGCAGCCTGACATCTCTGGTAAACTACCTTTTGTGATGTGCTGCTCACTTCCTCTGTACTCTGCCATCTAGCTAACCCTTCTTTCCACGAGCTGCAAAACCATAAAAGAACTAGTCACAATTAGCTGTAATAATACAAATATCCTGCAGCTAAGTGTATTTCATTAAAAAACCCCAAGCTATCAAATATTCAGTCTTACACCACAGTTTAAAACAGTCTTCCTAAAGTACTCCCTCTTTCCTTTCATTACTGGTCCAAAGCACCAAAGCAGCAATGACAAGTTACAAGCCTGTAATGTTGTGGCAAATTAGAACTAGAAACCAAAGATTAACGGTATGGTAAAAATATACTGTGAGCATTCTGATAGAATTACGTTTGTACTGGATAGTTCTCACGTTGTCAAAGCTCAGGAATGTACTGTCACTAGGTTTGAAGATATTACTTCAGGTGCTTTTCCAAGGTCTCTAATATTTGCTGTATTCCTCCACATTTTCAAAAGATCGTACCTAGATGGATGCATGATTAAGGGATGGAGAGATACATATCATAAAACCAATACAATTAAAAAATATTAAATAAGTTCCAAGTACTCTCATTTTTGCAAGGTCCAAGTTAACTTCCTTAATAATTACTTTTTAATACTTAAAACCCCCTGAAAGTCAGATTTTATTGTAGATCCAACATCTTTTTCAACATACTATTCTGAATAATTTAATGTCAAATCTGAGAAATGACAGGACAAAACTCCATTGCATAATACATTTGTACTTAGTGCTTTGTTTTGATTTGTTTTTCTTCTGTAACTTTAAAATGTTTTGATCCTGTTTTATTGGAAAGAAAATAAACTGAAAGTGAGGCTTCAACCCAAACAGTTTTTCACAGGGGTAGGTATAAACTCTGGAAAATAAAATGCAGGCTAAAAATGTTCAGGGATTATTAAACGTAATGGAAAGAAAGCACCTATCACTTAACTGAATTTTCGCTGCTAAAGCAGTTTTATGTTTGCTATTCACAGGTACTAACATTTATGATAGTAACCTTTATAAAGCCAATTTAATTATCTTTATCTTATTACAAATAATAAATTTAGTTGTCCTACAATGAAAATCAATTGTCAACATAAGCTATGGTTAACATCTAATAAAACAGCCCTCTGTAAATCCGTGATTAATAAGATTGGCTTCTGTATTAACTAACAGACATCATAAAATTTCCTTCCTTGCATTAATCTGTATATTCAAGGTTCATCCTGCTGGACTGAGTTTCCTAAAATAAACTGTTAGAGTGAATGAGCAAAATTTTGGCGTCTATCATTATTATGTTATAACCATTTGAATATATATGTATAGCTGAATGGTTTTGAAATTAATGTCGTATTTTAATTAAGTCATAGAAAACAGTGGCTATAACAAATGATAAGTGATTCACTACTTTGCTTCCTTTAGCTTCTGAACATAATGATAATGCTGCTAATGTTTTGGCTCGAGCATTAGGGGAAGCTAATTGAAATGTGAAAAAACAATTTCCCGAAACAGTCTTTACATATGACAGGGGTTACTTAAGCTCTTCTGTGTCAAAAAAAAAAAAAAAAAAATTGGAATTTACTCCCTCAGAAACATGTTTACAAATTTCTAATTCCAAAGTGGGAGTAGTGGTGCTCAGACTCAGCATGAAGTTATGTTCTGGAAGCCAGGGGATATCTGTGCCATCCTTTGGAGGTTTAAAAGGTTCCTCTTCCTGTGATACACACTACGCCTGAGGACACTGGCATGATACAGTGGCCACAACAATCAGTGCTAGCTTCAACACTGGACATTGGGTCTAGTCTTTTAACAGCAGAACAATAACTTCATACCTATCCTGAAAGATGCCAAAGTCATTTCGCAAAGTAGGGGAAGTAGGTATGCCTGAAGCACCCATGAAAGAACATACAGAATTAGGGATGAAAACAACTTCAAGGCTTGCCTAGACAAACCCTTCTAAATGCCATGAAATCTTTTGGCCATAGAGACCAAACAGGGCCCTAGATTTTTTTGGTTTTTTAAGCATCATGTACTTTGGAAAATGGAGAATCTGATCCTTCACCTTATTAATTTAGTATAAATCAAGTGACTGTAGCAGAATTAGCCCCATGTAAGACTGGACTTGTGCAGTAGGGAGATAGGTCCTCTGAGAAGCCGCATTCATTATTATTACTCGAATGGCTGGGGAGAAGTATCTTACCATGTATTTAATCTGTTTTGTTTAATATTTGTCATAAATGCTAAAAGAGCATATTTTACTTCCTGCTAATTGTTATTTTTCACTTTGCAAAACTTCTGTGCTAATTAGACAAAAAAAGAGATATTTTTTAAAAATTAACTTCTGCTTATGAAAACACAATTCCTTATAACATGAAAAAAATCTTCACATAGTAGCTTTAATGCTCTGGACATTGTCAGAATAAAATTATAGTCAAAACTATATATATGTTATCAACAACTGTAGATGATTACATCTGGAAAGATCTGAAAAAAATTAATGTACTTTTATGTCATATTTCTGTTTATTTCATTCTTACATTTCAGTCATTTTTAATAAAGAAAATGCACTAGTCAAGATCAGAGTTTAAGTTACTGTGCCTCATTCTTTGAATTACAATGCTTAGGTTATGAACAGACCAAGAGTCACAAAAGCATTTCAAGTATAACTAAGGAAGTCAAGGGAACATTTATATAGATTTAATATTTTGGAGAAAAAGGAAACAACCCAGTTAATCTCCATTATTTTACAAAATCTAACTTTGTGCCACCTGAAAACTGACAGTCTTCTCATAAAGTTTTAGAAATCTAGAACAATTTTCAGACCTCATATAAAAATGGCAGCTTGTTTCTAACTTCTTCCCTGACGAGAGACTGCTGGACCAAGCATTTGCTCCTTTTTATCTGTCTGAAGAGCACTTGTGTAGCTATGATGTGCCCTCCTTTCGGTAGCTAGACCCTTTACTAGGGAACCAAAGATAATTTTAGAAGTGTTCTGAACATAGGGATTTAAACATTCACTTCGCTTCAGAAGTGTTCATACTTCTAACATTTTCAAGATTGAGCATAGCAATGCTGCTGTGGATTGAGTTTGCGTTCAACCTACAAGAACGGCCTACTTTACTAGGTGGTCTACATCTCACCTATAATACTATGTCACATAAAGACTACTAATGCAAAGCCTAGCATGATTTATTGTTACTTAACTTTATAAAGTAACTGCGTGGGTGGGCGTGCAGTTTATAGAGCATTGCCTTCTACCATAAAAAGTAGTTTTTAACAGGGAAAGAAAAAAATAGTAGTCAAATGGTTGTAAACACTTGTTTAAAAAGCATATATTTACCAACTATACATTTTAAAATTTATTTCTTTTTTCCTGTCTTTAATGCTCTGGAACATTAGAACTCTTTTCCCTTCAATCTCTTTTTGATGGAAAAGGAATGTTAAACTGTAGTTTTATTTTTCCAGTTCCTTCTAGCTTTATTTTTTCTTTTATCACCCTAAAGAGTTACAGGCTTCCTCTTGTTTTTTCTACTGATTTAAAAGATGATTGCAATGGTGACTGACACCTAACAGAAAAAAGAAAGGCAGACTATGCACCTACTTCTCACTCCTCTCTAGCCCCACAATTGCTTCTGGTACCCAAAATAAAACCTGCCATCAATAGCAGCCAGTCAGCTTAGTCTTTCTTCAAACAAACATTGCATCCCCCAACAACTCTGATGCAACAAATGCCATAGCTCCCCCATTTCCAAGAGGAAGCAGGAAGTTTCCTTTCCTCCATTTCCTCCTAACTGCTCATTTTTCACTTGAAAAGCAAGCTGGTGGTTCTGATTGTCTGTGCTTCCCATGGCCCTCTTATCGCTCTCTCTGCATTCCCACTTTACATGCATTTAAACTCCTATTTTTCCTCATTTCATTTCCCCACGCTGCATTCATCCTACCTGGGTTTTTCATTAAATCAAGAGCTGTCCCACTTGGCCGCTAATCCAGAATCTCAAACAACTCATCAGATTAATTCGAACACGGCCATATACTATAGCCCCAGTCACCACAACTCTCCCTCATGCTGAACTGGACTAATTCAGTCAGGGTATGACCTTGCTATTTATTCTGTGGAAATGGCTTCCTAACTCTTCTTATAAAGGATGCCTTGTGACAAGACAAATTCAAACCACCATGTGAGCTAGCCTGGACCATGCCATTTCTTCCCTCTGCGTTAGACCTGCAAATCCAGTGACTACATACAAAACAACTCTTGCTTTATTTTTCTTACCCTACTTTTCACCTTCTGTCATACCTTGTACAATATACCAAAACAAATAGGCATTGCTTTCTACTTTGGGCAATGCCCATGTGGTGGGGAACCCAGAGAGCAGGTCAGGACAAGAATTTAGTTACTGAGAGTGTCTTATCGGCCCTGCAGCAAACCTCAAGACATAGGTTGGATCATCTTTTCTCTCAAATGCAGCTCTTCATAAAACAACCCCTCGCCCAAGTTTGAATATAGAATTATCCTCCTGGAAGCATAAATTCGATATTAGTTTTTGAAACCTGTTCTTTTAACAGACGCTTGACAAAAAGCTTGGCAAAATGCTTATTTCTAACTCCTGGTTAGTGGCCAGTACTTGAGCTTCGGACTAACGCTTTAGTGTTAGAGCCATCTAGTGGGAGAAGAGACACGGACAGAGAAGACGAGACAGGTTCTGCATCCAGATTTTTCATCCTATTCAGCTTTCTGTTGTGACCTTCGGACACCAGGGGCAACAAAACAATGATCTGCCACACCAGTATTGCAAACAAAAGAGAACATGACTCAGAGGGGTACTTTAGAAAGAGAGCATGCAAGCAGTCCATAAAATTCATACAGCTGTTAAGGCTCCCAGTTACCAGGAAAGCAGCCTGTGCCTGTGCCAGGGGAAACCAAATAGCTGTGGTAGAGGAGACATTTTCAAAGACGATAAAGCCAAGAAGCACAAATTCTGGCATGATTTTATGGACGCCCCCCTCAGGTACTGGCTGTTCCAGTTTGTTGTTCATACTGATCCTGTGAACTCCATAGGGAAAATGAAGTCGTAGGGTGGAAGGCTTGCACAAGCCTCTCACATTTGGCTTAGGCCATTCTAATATACAGTTGTGGGATCAGCTCTTCTGGTTGAATTTTAGTTAGTAAGTGATTTTTTGGACAGTCTTGGAAGATAATGCTAAAATCTAGTCAGTGTTAACAGACATGTGGTGCAAGAAAATGGATCCTAGGCCCTGGAGAGTTCTTATGTCCATTAAGTTTCTGGTGCCAAAATTTGACAATACACCAAACACTCTCTGAAAGAGACAGTCCTGCAGCTTCCAGTGTTTCAAGTCCCTTACAACAATAGAAAGATTTGGTATATAAGCTAGGTACCCAAGATATCATAACATCCCCCTAAAAAAAAATTTTAAATCCATATTTGTGTGTCTTATTCATTTGAAAGGGAATTAATGTTTTCCCTCCTCCTATCAGGCTGTTAAGAAAAAGCAACTAGCTTTGCCCACAGAGGCAAAAGAGAAAGGATAAATAAGAGGTAAAATAGGTGTTTCGGACAAACACAACTGATTAGTGGTCTATCTCATGCTAGAGAGTTCAGAGAATCAGTTCAAGGGCATACTTCAAATTATGTCTTTCTGCCTCTATGAGCAGGACTGCAGTATGCTGTCTGAATGGTGTCCAAAGTATATCTAGTTGGCATACTTGCCCAAAGACAAATAGACATATGGACCACCCCTATGAAGAAAGATCAAGTTAAGCCTGCAAGCTGGATATAGAAAAAAGAATAATGTCTTAAATTATGTTTTGACAACTAGCTAAGAATAGTGCTTCAATGTAAATCAAGGCTGCCTTCTAGTGCCTTTCCCCACTCCCATCATAATCCTATTCATCTACTTTTTTAGCATATCATAGGTTGAAGTTTTCTTCGAATTCTCAGGTAAGCAGCATGAAAAGAGCAGCTGTTCAAATGCTACTGTCAATTACTGGAAATTCACTGTTATTATACAACATAGGAGCTGCATTTGTAACCAAGTTTGCATGTTTTAATGTTAAGTATCTACATCTTAAAAGAAATGCTGCCAGTTTACAATACATAAGCTGTGGTTGACAACATCATATCCAAGCTAACACATCACAGCTACAGGTTAAGGAAGATAAGAACAGTGGGGTTCAAAACAAATGAAAACAAAACCAAAGAAACCCCAAAACCCAGCAGTGAGACTAGCTTTCATATACTGAAGAGGCACTGAAATAAAGCTGTTGTCTGTTATGAAACAAGGGAGGGAACCATCCTTTTCTGACACCACAAGACTTGTGACATACCTGCTAATGTTGTAGTTAAATTAAACCTGCTAATATAAAAGTCACGTAAGCTTGTTTTACTGAGGGAGGTGCTTATACATTTGTTTTCCATGTATCAATGATTTATTTGAAGTATCCCAGTCAAAAGACAGCTATCTACTTCGTAGAAACAGGAATCAGACTAAAAAGTAGGTACAAAACCAGAACAGTTATTTACAATTAATTAAAAAATATAATGGTAGCTGGTAATGCCGACAAAGCATTTTTCCACATCCCTTTCTGCTCTGTTTTAAATCTGCTGAGAAACAGAAAAGGATCTCTTACCTGACAACATAAAAGTCTATTTAACATACAGCACCATAATCTGCAGGGTTTGTTGTTTTTTGGGGTTTTTTTTTGTTTGGTTTTTTTTTTTTTTTTTTTTTTTTTTAAGTCTGTTAATACTTCGCAAGCTACAGCATATAAAAATGGGACAAAGGCAGGACATCTGGCAGGCCAATCTTTTGATCCAACTTTGCATCAATATATCACTATATACAGAGACCGAGAATAACGAAAGAAAGTTATGGCTCAGTAGACAATTAGATGCAAGTATTTCAAAACCGGGATCTGCAGTGGATCTATCTTAGTTCAGTGATCTTAGAGGCTTAGATTTGGGAAGAAACTGTTCCGTCATATCCTCTATTTTGTTCTTCTCCACTGTAGCTGCAGATTTGTTCTCTTTATCCTTTTTGTGACTCCTTTTGTGCTGGGATTTAAAGAAAATGCCCAATAAGTTATCCATGTTAAGAGAATACAAAGAAATTAAAGACTACTTGCTCATGTACAATGCAGTATATAGTGTTCTGAGAAAAAAAAATTGGTAGAACTCCTGAAAAAGGTTCCTAATATTGCATTTACTAAAAGAGATTTATTGTAGACATCTAGAAGTTCAGCAGCTACTTTTAAGGGATCCAGGACAAGTAAATACAAACACACACACTCCCCCCACAAGCCAAACCCAAGCCTAATATACCAGTGGTTTAACTGATATATTGGTAGAGCAAGAGGGTCAAAAGGAAGGAAGTAAGTAAAAAAATCAGTGAAGAATCAAGAATGTTAATATTTCTGTCTGGTCTCTAAGAAAGTACTGCACATTTAATTTCAGCTTTTCCATTAAAACATGTGTTAATGTCTAGTAAATTATGACAATTTTTTTCATTTGCTGAGTTTTCTACTGTCCCTCCAGCTTGTCAGAAATTCGCATTATTTTATCTGCTGTTAACTGTTGTGAGAATCTGCTGTTATTTTAGCTCAAGTTTAACAAAGCATATTCTACGGGATTTGAAGAAGTTGTGAGACTACACTAAACGATAGTAGATGACTTCAGACTACAGCACTATTACGGAACGATAATTTTTCTTCACTCTTAAATACACAGCTGTTTGGAGTATCTGTGGAAGTTACCTGGAAAAAGGGAATGCCACCATTTGCATGGCAGCATATGTTTGTATCCACTAAGGATTTGTCACTAGAAAGGCTTTCACTGGATTCTTGCAACTCTTCTTCCTCTTCCAACAGGTCCTAAAACAGAAGTTTTCAGAAAACTGTATTTAACATCTGAATTAGGTAAATATACTAAGCATGATCAGACCTATAAAAGACATGGCACTTCCATTTTTGAAAAACAGAAACGAAGGTCCCTAAATTATTAATGTCTTCTCTTATTTTTCAAGATACTGTTTTTGTCAAAAAGCTCAGCATGTGACTCCAAGTACCCTGTAAAACACAAAGGCTGCAACAGCTCTGGGGTTCTAGTCAACTCTCCACAATGGCATGAAAAAAACTCCTAAAGATGTGAAAACTCATTGAAGAGCCTCATTTGCCATTCATACACATACCTGATCTGCATTATCCTCCACCTCCTTTGTCACACTGTTTAGCATAGCATCAAGCTTTGGTTGCTTTTGCCGTA
Organism: Fulmarus glacialis; assembly: GCF_000690835.1. NCBI lineage: Eukaryota > Metazoa > Chordata > Aves > Procellariiformes > Procellariidae > Fulmarus > Fulmarus glacialis. The sequence goes on from NW_009204779.1 coordinate 19,198, forward strand.
ATTGCTCCAGTAGAAGTTCCCGGGGTTCTGTTCTCACAAGTGTAACTGGATAGAGGTAGTCTCTTCTCTGAGGAGTTGTCCCTTTAATGAAGATTGTGCACTAATGAAAGGCACTATTAAATACTTTCAGCAATTGCTTTAATTACAGATCCATAATTTTACATTAACTCAATACAGAAACCATGCTTTGTTCCATCATCATTCTTTGCATGCACCTTAAAAAAAGGTGTAAGACTGCTAGTTATCTTATGGCCCCATTAACCTTCACTTATGAATTCTGCAACTCAAATTGCTTTCTGTAAGACCATTCTGTCCCCGACCTACTTTAAATACCTGTTGGAATATCCACTTTAAGATCCTCTTGCAGGAAACCATTAACCTGAGTCAGTCCATGCTGTGCTTCCTCATTAAGTGCCAGCTTCTGTTCCAGAAGCATCTCCTGATCAATCTTTATCTGATCAAGAAGGACATTTAGTATCTTCTCCTCAGCAGCCTTTTGTCTACCAATATGGTCAGCAATTTCAGCTATTGCTTTATCACAGTTTTCTTCATTTTTCTGAAAACAAAACAAAAAAAACCCCGACCAAAAACACCAAGTTAACAGGAAAGTTAAGGTTATGGCCTCTTTTCTAAGATGTGGTGCATGATTAGTGACATGACCTGAAACGAAACAACTAAGACACCTCAAAATGCGAAGTTTCAGTGCCAGTTTTACACTCTCATTTTGAGAGCTATCTTTGGAAGAGAGTCAGTTTCTTAGAAAGTATGATCATTTTAGAAAGCTACTCATAAGAATAAATATGATGCCATCTGGTTCAGATCAGACCACTCGTGCTTCTGTGCACAAGCCTGCACAGAATTAGGATATTCAAGTGAAAGTGAAATCCTACAAGCACTAGAAGCTTTATGCATTTGTAGGAGAAAAGAAGGAAAACATGTATTTTCAGCCATTCCCATTGGAATGAAACTTCTGAACTGTTCAGTAGGTATAACAGATATAGAGTGTCTTGAGACTGCAAATGCTTTTAACATCTATGTTTTTCTTTCTGAAAGTTAGCAAAATGTTCGATTTGCCTATTTCATTACCTATTAGAACAATAAAACAAGAAGGGTGGGAAGTGAAGTTTGTGATGGAAATAAAAAATTAGAGAAAGAAATTCTCAGGTAAGAGGCCAGAACTAGTAGATACCTAAAAGGAATGCTTTCTCCCATAATGTTAATCCATCTGACCAATAAAGTAATTTGCATCCTCCAGAATATAGTCTGTATTTGATCATTGTGCAGATCTCGCAGGGACATTACTGGTAGATAAAGCTTTAGAATTAGAGATTTATACTACCAAAAAGATGTAAAAAGCCCAAATTACAAATGGAAGTTAGCTGCATGGGATTAATAAGACACCATTTTTTGAGGTTATTTGCACTTTAAGTCCAAAATCTTGCTCTTAAATTAAGCTTTTGATTTCCTCTAATTGCATCTATTTAAGCTGAGTATCACAAGTCTGCTGTGATCAAAAAACCACAAATTTGTTCTGACTATAAGTGAGAACTTTTTTCCCCTACAAATTCTACTGTAAAAGTTTGTCTCAGAATGTTGTATTAGACTACAAACGACTATAGGTACCTTTCGTAAACACTGAAGTTGCTGTTTCTCACCACTGAAGGACAATAACTGCTGATTGGTCAAGTCAACTATCTGAGCAGTTGTAAATTCACCCCATTTATCGGTATCCTGAGCCACATTTTTGAGGTTGCTGAGAAATTGTTGACAGTGGGCAGTGGATTCTTCCAGCATCACCTTGTTTTCAGCATTTATAATCCTGAGTTCTTGAGAGAAATTATCCAGGGATGCAATAAATTTGCTGTGATTGGAAGTTGTACTGCTGACTAGGTCTGTAGTTTTCCTGCAACATATTTGTAACAGTTCAGAGATTTTGAAAGGTGGATTTTAACAGATTCTACATTTAGAAATATTGAAGACCAGAACTAGTGAAGTAGTGCAGTTCTGTCAAACCAGTTAATTACAATGTGGTTGCTCTATTTAGTAAATGTACAAGTTGCAGCACTCTGAGCAGTAGGTTTGTTCAATCTGCTAAGAAAAAAAAACAACCCACAAACTAAAACCCAACAAACTTTGTCAAGACCTTAGTTATTCAGTCTGCAACTGAATGAAGCATGCTGCAATAGATACACTATTATACTTCAAGCTAAGCCTTTATGGTATGAAGTTCTAAAGTCCAGCCATACTGAGGGCTGTCCATCAGCATATTGCTCCCAAAACCATGGTCTCTTATCTGCAGTATGCTCAAGAGACAAGTTTGAGGAAAAGCCTTGTAGAGCTACCTTTTACTCTGGGGAAAGGTGAACTATGATCTACATTCTGTGGCAGAACTCAGCTCTAAAACACAGGTCTTGTCCAGAAGACTTTATAAGCATATAAATATGAAGAGCATCTAATTTTGCAGTCCTCTTCATACAAAGTTTTATCTTGCATCAGTATACACCAAAAGAAATCTGCTCCTTACAGGTGAACATTTTCTTGCACAGCAGTGATGGTGGTCTTCAAGCTTCCATTTTTTGTGAGTACATTAGCTAAGTTCTTCTGAGTCTCCTGAGCAAACAGGTCAAGCTGGCTTTGCAGTGAGGACATTAATTCAGCTGTGGTCTATTAAGAAAAATGTCATACATTTCACTGTTATTCTGCACTTTTTAACATTCTTAAAGGGTACTTGAATGCCTTTATTAAAAATACAGAGAATAAGAGAGCTTTGTCATTCTAAAGCTGAAAGTACAATTTTTGTGTAGAGAAGATATAGACACTTTGCTTTTGGAGATATATGTAAAGGCATATATACTGGACACACTCAGAGCAAAGGTAGATTTTGTTACCTTCCTACATAAGCTTCTTAAAGCAGCCCAACAAAGGCTGAAAAGAATTAGGATCATCAAGTCCTAACATTTCTTCTGAAGCAAGTACAGCGGTTTACTGCTACAAAGAACTTAAATCAAAGCAAGCAATCACACTTGGTGCTAGGGTTTCTTCTTACTCTAAGGATACCTTTGTATGTGCCAACCTCGTCATTTCCACTTCTTCTTTTAAATTCTCACAATCATTCTGAAGCTGAGCAAAAACACTGGCTGTTTCTTCCCGTAATTTTTTCAGAGTGAGAGAAAGATCTCCAAAGAAGGTATCCATTTCCTTTTTATGACCCTCCATCTTTGAAAAAAGTTTTATTTAAAGTTAGTGTTTGTCTTTAGGTAAGAACCGGATACTTTTCGCTAGCATAATTTATATAGAAACAAACTCTATCCGAAGGAAATTGTCAAAGGCACTAATAAAGTAATGTGCATAAAAGGTGGAAAATAACACTTAGAGCAATCTGAAGTTACACACTGGAACTTGGTGTGGGCTTTTCCAAACACAAAATCTGGCATGTGAGGTAGACAAAATAGGAAGACACAGACAAGGTACTTGGTTAAGACAAGAGCAAGAAGCAAGAGCTGGTAAGCCACGGACTATTTGCTGTCTAAGTCTGAAAACCAATAAAAAGCCTCTAGACAAGAGGAGTTGATTTCACATGAGTTGTAATTGACTGAAGGGGGAAATTTTTCAGTCAGAGCAACAGGTCACCAGGAACAAAGATTTGTTTTTGACAAAATGGAAAAAAGGAATGAAAGAGTGAGGCTGCAGTTCTACATAAACATTATGAGATAGGCTAGAACTAAAAATTGAAGCAAAGAACTTTTTTAGAAGTGCAGTGTTGCTGCACTTATGGTTATTGTTAACAAGATACAGCATCACATTCCCCAGGAATCAAAGTGACGACAGAAGAAGTTTGGTATGAGAGCAAGAGAAATTGGAAGTGATAAGACTTGTCTAAGTTGGTTACTTTAGATTTCTAAAATACAGGAGACTGTATTAAAGATATTATCAAACATTTGTTACATATAGCTTTAAGCATCCACGTTTTATCATTCTTCTGTGGCATTTAGGTGAGCAGCTGCGCCAATACAGGGAACAAGCAAATACACCACACTCAGAAGTGGAAAAGAAGTCTGAAAGGAAGAGCTAAAAGGTAGAACTCATGGGACAGAATAAAGGAGAAAAGGCCAGACCAGAAGTGGAAACACTCTGACACACTGCAGAAAAACCACCAAAGGGTTATCTGTAAATTAAGTAAAACAGAAGATCACAAGGTAAGAGACAAATTATGTGCATTACCTTGTCAGCCACAGCAGAATATTTCTTCATGTTACTCTGAAACTGACAGTTTAGCCCCAAGACAAATTCTACCATTGGTGTCAAGCTATTTAATGCTCTTCCTAATCCAGATGTATGTTCCTCCTAGGAACAGCAGTAAAAAAGAAAAAGCAAAAATAAAACAGGATATGACTGTTCCTTCATCTACATTTGTAAAAAGTTATCCATATACACATTCATGTACTCTGCTATTATAGTATTTGCTATATAGTACATTACAGCTTGTGGTGGTGACATGGGAGGGGAAGCAGGGAGGGGCATAATCATGGCCAAGTGCCGAAGCAGAGACAGGTAGAGAGCACCAGAAAAAAAACCTATACAATATTTACAGAACCCCTTTTGATCGAGAACAGTTTCATATATTTAAGTAACAGAAGAGTATGTAAATTTACTAACAATTAATCTCAGCAGCTCAGCTTTACAATCAAGTGACAGATTCTCATGTTGTGTTATTTTTTCAGACGTGTGAGAAACTTCAGTAGACACCAATTCTTTAACAGAGGCAAAAGATGTTGATACAACTGATGCAAGAATATTAGCTGCTGAAGAACTGGTAGACAGGAGGTCACCTACGGAAGAAATCAAGAAGTATTACAAATCTTTTTTTTTTTTTTTAAAGTTCCTGTAAGACAGGAACTCTTTTTATTGCTTATCACCTTATTGCCTCTTACAGCACAGGAAGGCTGTTGATCATCCCAAATACATTATTATTGGTGCAACTGTAATAACTACATTGCTTAAAATAAAGCCTCTTCCACTTACTAAAACAGATCCGTTTTAGGAAACGGTCTTTGATACTACCGTTGCAAAAATTCAGGATGACATACTGATACAGGTATTACACTTACCTATAAAATTTGTGTAAGATGTCAACATTTGTTGCTGCTTCAAACTGTTTTCACTAACTGAATCTTGTATTTTGTTGAACAAAACATTCATTTGTCCTGCAAATGTATGTTGGACGATAGCATTGTGTTGATCAACAGCCTTCTTACGGTCCAGTTTCGCATGGAGACCAGATACATCTTTTGTAGTTTCTTCAACTGTACTAAGTAACTACAATTTTTTAAAGTTATTTTAGTCAGTCTTTAAAGAAGAAGTCAAGCATATATTATATAAGGAAAAGCAAATGTAGTTCTGAGTTAAAAGAGAAGTTATCTCCCTAGAAAGACAGGTATTTCCCTCTACATCATCAAATTACAACTTTCTTAATCCTGGTGTTGTCATTTATAGTCTCAGAACACAGGAAAAAGTTACTACTAGAGACCATTTGTTCTGACTTTGAAATTAAAGCATTAATAAAGGACATCCTCAGTATTTAAGGAATTAAGATATAATTTATCACAGAACAGTAAGCAAAAAAATTCCTGACCACTTCAACTTTTTCTGAAAGATTTGACAGTAAATATATTCTTTAATAGTACTCAAGGAAGAGGTTTCCAGTACTAGTTCTGTGATAAATAATTTAGCATTTGAATGTATAGTGGATTCTTGGTTATGTAGTCAGCATAAATAACTTCTGTACCCATTTCTCTCACACAAACATTCTACAACCACATGCAAAAAACTAAGCATCCCCTCCCAACCTTACAGTAATCTGAGTAGAAAGAAATTTTCGTGTTGACTAAAGATACAAGTTTCATCACTTTGCAGTTTAAATAGCAGGACACTCTCTCTCCCCACATAAAGTCTGTTTTGAACCAATCTACAAACACATCAAAACCATACCCTAAAATATAGAGGTGACAGGACAACAGTTTCCATTATTCACTCAGTGAGTGAAAATTACTGCACACATCTCTGCAAAGCTTTTTGCTATTTTTCTACCCGTTATATAACTTACTCTTTTGTAGGGCCAGCCATAAGTTTCTAGTAATGAAAACTACTTATTCTGCAAAACAACTCATGACAATAGATACTGCAAAGCACTGAAACTCTCATGGCAAACTGGCCTGAAGGAAAGGTAGCTCCAGACCAACCAGCATGTTTAGCAGTCAACTGTCAATACTACCACAGAGAAATTCCTGCAATCTTAAGTAGCTTTTCATCATAATATAATTTGATGAAAGAGCTAATCCTAGTTTTCCATCTTAAATTCAGGTTTTGTCACACTCGCATCATGCTTTTATCAACAACAATTTCCTTGAACAGCCCATGAAACTCCTAAACATGGGAAGCTACTGTTACAGTAAGGTGAAAGAACTGTGACAACCTTGCTAGCTGTGCCATGAAGTTTTTGTTCAGTGTTTTCCAAGACTGAAACCACATATTCTTCTTCAGCCAGATGAACCTTGGTTTCTTGCAGATCTTTTTGTGTTTCTTCCAGTTCTTTCTCCTTGATTTGCAGATCTGTTTTACACTGTTCAAGTTCATTTTTACTAACTGTGAATAGTTCAGTGATCTGAAGTGGAAGACAAACATCAATAGGGTAACACTGCTTTTTATAAGTTCGACAGTCCCACTTCACATCTCTCAAATTATGTAAGTTGTCATCTACCAATGTAGTTTCAGCTGTAAGGCTCAGAGGTCTTAAACCTAGACTATAGATTTCTATAGTTTCTGTATTCACTGAAAATATCACAAACCAACACCATTTTCACTGTAATAATCCCTTGCTTCCCCACTCAAACCACAAGACCAAACAACTGTTACAGCACAAGGAAAAAAAAAACATCCCACTAAACAAACCTAAGCAGATAGAATGAAAAGAGTCAGTAAAGCTGATTACACAGAGTAACTACATATCCCAGCAAATTAATATCTGCATTTCTTTTAAAGAGGAAGCTCCCATTTTCTGTGTAATTTGTTAATGGGAGCTCATCACCTTCTCCTCTCTCCCCTCATTCTTTGCTCCTAAGCAGACATCTGTCAACTGAGATCATACCATTTTACAAGCAGATTTTTGCTGAAAACCCAGCAAAGCAAATTAAAGGTAAAGTGGTAGATATTAAAACAGCTTTAAAAAATAGATATTGCATCCTGCAGCTTCACATATGATATTTCAACTTCCTAACTTCAAGGATTAGGAGGCTTCCACTCTTGACTAACTAGGGAACTTGAAGAACAAGTTCTTCAGACTGTTCTTTGCTCAAACTTTTTTCCTCCTTCCCTAAAGATTTCTTTCATTTTTTGGCAGATTTAAGCCATAGTTGAGAAGTGTCACTTACTCTTTTCACTTCTTCCTCCATGACACTGATTTTGTCAATATACTCTGCAATTTGCTCTTCCTGAACCGTCAGCTTTCCATTAAGGGCTCTCAAGCGAGGATTAAAACAAACAAATAAATAAATTAGTCAAGTAAGAGATGATTTCAAGATTATCTACTGTTTTTTATAATACATATTTAGTAATTTCGAAAAATAAGTATTGCTAACTTCTGTATGAAAGGCAGGTAATTTTCACTTAATGCAGAAAGGATTTAAGACAATTTTTCATTTTAAACTTTCTGTGTAAACTAGCCCTCTTACAAAGTGAAGTAAACTATATCAAGTTTGCTCTCCTATATGAGCTTCCACTGAAAGAAAGGCTGCATGGTGTAAATCTGCATCCTGGCTATGCTTATGGTAAGTTCCACATATAAATAAAGTCCTCAGTGCAAACCTACTCTTTAGGCTTCTATTTGCGTAACAATTAATTTCTAAAAAACAAGTTGACCAGTCAGTTAAATTCTCCTGACTATCTTCAGTTTTCTGGTGTGAAAATAGATCTCAAAGCATTTCTGTATAAGGATGGGTACCGGTATCTGGGATTTGTTGTTAGTGATTTTATAGAAATTTTGAAGACATACTCATAATTTTCAAGGGAAAGATAGACTCCATTTTTTTCTCGTGCAGCAGCAAGGTCTCGCTTCAGACGCTCAATCTCTTCAGTATATTCCTGCATAAAGAAACAATCACATGTAAACCTGAAAATTTCTACTTTGCTTTCAAGATTAGCTTAACAGATATTTCACAGAGGTAGTGCTCTATGGAAGTTTTGCATAAGCACAGGAGCAAAGCACTTCATTTCTGTTCCAAATAAGTTCAGTATAACACCATTTAAGTTCATACCATTGGATATATATAGAACATTGCAACCTCCTATTTGAATCATACTTGGTTGCATACAACAGCTTACAATGGGAATCGCAGCTTCTTTAGTAGCAGTCAGCTACTTTATATTGGCTTTTCATTCATACTTACCGACAAATTCACTTTAATACAGGCACTTTCTAGGGAATGAAGCTGCTAATACAGCAAGTCCCGAAAAAAATATCCAGTGACATTTAGTGGTTCTCCACTAACTTGTAAACATGTAATCCATACACAGAGTCATAGCTAGTCGCAATAGGCCTCTCTATCCGGCTTTAGTCTTAGCAACAGTTTCAATATCTGCAAAGTGACTAATGCTGTATCAGTAGAGCAGCTTAGTTTGAAAGCATCAGTTCATTGATTAAAATCACCTCAGAAAAGCACTACTGCTGGTTACAGCTTCTCCACAACATTGTAATTCCTGCAGAGCAAAAACTATGTTAACAGAATCAAACCTAACTTGTAACTTAATTTGTGAAGATTATGTCTAGCTTACCTTAATAAGAGCTTTTTTTGTTAGCTTCTGATTAACTTCAGGCTTGTTCATTATGTTCTTTGCTCTGTGGGCATATTCCAGTGTACTCAATGTTTCCTGTGATAAATGGATGTAACAAGGTCAAGCTGAGGAGTTAACTCATATTTTTGTACCATTAGCAAAATATAATATCTATTTTAGGAATAGATTTTTAGACTTAAAATTACCTCAAGATTTATAGATGCAGGAGAAACTGTGGCAATTATTGATGTTTTTGTTCGTCCTCCAAGAGAGTCTTGAAGGATTCTTGTGAGTTTAGATTCCCTGTATGGAATATGTGGGGCTCTTTCTACTAGAGCAGTGATAACTCTTCCTAGTGTCAGGAGAGACTGGTTGATATTTCCAGCTTCACGAGCTCTTTTGTCAACTGCCCCAGATCGACCAATGTTTTCACTTCCTGCAAGATCAACCTGAAAGACAAGAGGAAGGACATGCTTCTGTCTCAAATCACCCTGAAAAATGCTTGTCCCATAGTGTTGCAGAACGCAACACACATGAACTAGCTTATGAGTTGTTCCGGAGACATTGGGGTGACAAATGGGACAGATGTTTCTCAGAGTGACAAATATAGTTCATATCACTTTATGAAAGACAATGTTTTTTTCCCCTTATTGGAAAAAAACCCATCTTAGATTCTCAAGAGAATGAGGTCAGATTATTCTAGTTCAATTACTTTAAGAATGTCATCAATGAAATTTAATTCGAATACTTACCAAGTTTAGCTTCCCAATTTTGACAAGTTCTTCTCCATCTACTGTCGTTTCTTTCATATGGATGGTAATCGAAAATACAGAGTGGGAACGGCTATAAAAGAATTCAGTTTCAGACAGACATCCCATCAAAGCCAAATGATCTGCTTGCCACATGACACTGCTACAAGTTAGGTATCCATGCTCTTTTTAGAGAATACATTTGGCCAATTAATTGATACTTACACATTTTCAATCCACAAAGTTATTCTACCAAGCATATTTTTGTGTGTATTCATATGAATGCAGTACTTAAAACTAGTGATGAAGCAACTAGATAATGTTTGCATCATTCAATCCTGGTAAATTTTATCTTATTATTTCAAGCAAAACCAAGAAAAACACTTTGTTTCCATTTGTGTGTTGTTGACTCACATACATGTCAGGAAAACTGGCTTGTAGATTTTTTAGTCAATACACTAAGAACAGTTTTACAGAATGTGAGATTAAGAAATTTAGTTTTCTTTATTCAGGCTAAGAAAATCAGAATGTAGCTCAATCCAATACTAAAAATTTAGAAGTTCAATTCAGTTTTCATTCAAAACAGTAGTACAGTTTAAGATGATTTTAACTTGAGCTTATTCCTTTAATAAGTTTTTACAATAGGAAGCTGACATATATAGAAAACCATAGACATCAAATTACACCAGTTTGACCATACATAAAACAACAGTTCAGGCAGAATCAATTCACTAAATTCCCTGTAATTTTAGATTAAATTAGTTCTGTGTTCTAACCTGTGGTAGCCAAATACCCATTCCTTTGCACCTAGACAGATGTATGTCCGCACCTAGACAGCTCAGTATATCTTTAATTTAAAATATGACATGGGCAGGGTGCTCCTTGCTTATTGCAACACTGGATCACTACTTGTTCACAGTGACATAGATATCACATCTGCAGTTCAAGAATGAGAAGTCAGTAATAAACAATGATATTTTTGACCAAGGTGTCTGTACTAGATTCTGACTATGAGCGGCAATCAGATGAAGTAGCCTGCATTGCCATACAAAAAAACCCCCTCAGAGCCTATCCCCTTATCCCCAACTTCCACAATCCAGTTTGCAAGTTTTCAGAAGCTGGGGTTTGAAAAGAGGGTCTTGTGTTGACCTGTAAAAAAAGATCTTAACAGTATTTTGAAATTCCAACCTCAGTAACAAATCCTAATATACCATTTTCTCTGGTGAGGAGAGGAAAGGATACTTGAGACTCTTACACCAAGTTTTTTTTTTTTAGTAAACAGGATTGGCAAAAAAACCCCAACCATCCATAACAGATAGAACGAAGATAACCCACCTCTCTAATACAGGTATATCAACTAAACTAAATATCTTCCAGATTTGAAAGGACTACAGGCTTCTTTTTGAAGATGTACAATATCTATTGCAGAGAATATTTATCTCATGCTAGTACATACAATGTATGTCAGTTACCTACCTGGCAGACTTCTGCCTTTTTTTTCCATAGGCATAGAAAGCTTTGAAAAAGTTAATTTCTTAAATTTGAATTATAATTAAATGTCAATATTCTAGATGCCAGATTAAGAACATTCTGCTAATTATATCTCAGCTAGCGTTAGGTGGAACGCCAGGGCTACTGTTCCAACTAGACACTGCATATTAACGAGGGATATATTCATAACAAAGCATGCAAACTCTAAACAAGAGAGGAAGCTTATGTAAAAAATCACGCAGACAGAAACAGCTTGTCCATTTTTAAGATGAGAAGCATTCAGATTTTATAATGCCCCTTCATACACCTACTAGAATCACCCCACAGGATGTGATAAGGAAGAAGTTCTAACTATGGCTTTCTAACCCACATCTGGCAATCTGAACTGCGATACAAAATCTCAAGATCATGCCAGGTTTGCAGTAGCTTCAACATCTTTTACTTCTTCGGTAAGAGCCTGTTTAACAAAACAAGAACAAAACAAAGTTTCTTAAATGGGGAAGATTTGTACCTGGAATATGCATTCATGTAAGTAGCTGCAGTTGTTCTTTTTGCTGCACCCCTTTCCAGGATTTGGTAGACTTCATTTTTGTTGTGTACAGTTATTTCTTCCAAGCCTTTAATAATTACACCCCTCTGTCAGAAAATAATGCATGCTTATTATAAATCTCTCAACACTCTTGAAAACCTTAAGATAACAAATTTCGGAAGACAGCACTGACCTTGTTTCGAGGGTCATCGAACATCTGCAGTCTTTCTCCAACATCAGGAGTAGGATTCAGAAGATCAAAAAGTTCCTCATTATAGATTTCCAAAAGAGAGACTTTCACTGAAAATTCGGTACCATTCTCTGTGAGTTTTTCAAATATTTGATGCAATGTACGGGGTATTATACCTGCTAGTGGATCCTATAAATTAAAGTGAAGTATTTAATACATAAATGTACTGAAAGAGATTTGGGGGTGGGAGGTGGAATTTCAGCTAAATAGTCTGATTTGATATAAGCAAGAATACCTTGGACAAAGATCATCTTCCACATAAAGATCGCCAAGACTTGTATGCATGCATTAAAAATGTAAAGTTTTGATTTTCATATAACTGAATGAGATCATTTGTTGATTTACAAACATTTAAGGAGAGTTAGCTTCAGGATTTGAAAGGCATCAACTTTAAGTTTTCTTTAGCCTTCTGCAATTTCTGACTTTGAACTATAGTACAGTCAAGAGAAATCTCAGGAGTGAAAAGATACCTCTTCCCAAGTATATTCCTCATTGGGCGACCGCTCCCCTTCCATTGTGAAGGTCTTACCAGTACCAGTTTGGCCATAACTGTGAGAATAAAAAAATCAAAATGTAAACAAGAAATTAAAATTAAAATAAAATTCCCTAATAATAATTATTGGCTTACTTACGCAAACACTGTACAGTTGTAGCCCATAATAACCTCATCCAAAATGGGACACACAACACTCCGGTATACATCAATCTGCTTTGCCTGAGCTCCAAAAACCTGTTGAGGTAAAGACAACACATCTCATTTATCCGTACAGTAATGTACAGTATCACACAGTACAGTAATCAGACCATATTAGAGAAATGCACTAGCTTGTTTCTAGAAGTCCCCAACTTGACAAGCAGTTACCATATCAAATGTGTAAGTCTTTCTTGATGTCTTATCTGTCACTCCTCCAGTGCGCACACTAACTTCCTTTCTTGCTTGATCACAGTCTACAACAGCATAGGAGCTTGCTTTACGTTCCGAGGCATTAAAAGGCCTAAAAAGACAGGAGTTAAGAATATCAGATTGATATCATTGCTAACAAGAACATAAACTGACAAAGCAGTAATATCACTCAGTTTAAGGATCCAGAATAGTATAATTGGGTAAAAGGAACATAAAGCTTTTAACTTAATTTGTTTAATAATTCTTTAAGGAAAAACTGCCACAATTTGGCAGTTTCCAGACCTTGTTCCTCCTTCCACCCCCTGTGAGACAACTCAAGTATCTATAGCTTTTAGTTTGTTTACATATGCATTTTTTAACAAGTCCATAAACACTTTTAAGATTATTTAGATGCGCACGCAGCTAACTTGCTTTAGAAAATGTTGTTCAGTTGCAGGGGGGTGGAAGATTAAAGATAGAAAATAGTTGTATAAATAAGAATCTTCAAAAAAGGAAAAACTTATACAATGAAGCCTACATCTCACACTGATGACACAACACTCTAAAGCACCAGAAATACTAATAGACCCTACTAATAGCAGAACAGTAGACAGCAATACCAGAACCTTTATAATGCTGATGTGTTTGAATAGAATTTGTGAATTGTGAATAGAATTTAATAAGACAAACAAAACGTCAGATTTTTGGGGGAAAAAAGTCCACATACCTTTTTATTCTGATTGAGTTTTAAGTAAAGCTTAATAGAGGTGTAATAAAAGTTTAGAAACTTGATGGTGAGCATTTTGTTTCAGCATTAAGTTAATTTAAACCTGGTGCACAGAATTTCCCTTGAAGGGGCTTTTGCAACAATTTCTCCCAAAAAGCATGGAAATAACCATGGGCTGAAAACTAAAAGCACGAAATGCTATTTTATTACTCATTTAGTAGTGCTACTGCATGTCTATGCTACCTGTATAGTTGACCTGAATGATCAACTTGAAAATAGAACTTCTACAACCTTGGTAGTCTTTAAAATATTTTGACAGTAGAGCCACTTCAGATGCTGTCTCTTTAAATTACAATGTTTTAAAAAAAGAACAAAAAAAACCAAAAAAACCCACAAGCACATGGCATCTCAAGTTTCCTGACTCTTGTGGCTAACATTTCTTCCTCAACATAGCACTGAGGCTGAAGTGTTAGATTCTAAACAGACCACTAGACACTTTGGTGCAAGACTGACCGGTGACAACAGATGATCACTAAAATCTTGTTCACAGGTACAAGTTACAGCTTTGGTTTTGTGACTTTTAAAATAGTAGGAGGCTGAACAATGAATATATTCTGCTCTGTAATGAGTAACAATGAACCAGCCAAACACAGGAGCCTTATGGTATGATAGCCCACAACTGTGACACTAGAGGAACAGTTCACCTAGGCTGGAGCATACATGCAGATCATCACCATGCACCACTAGACATGCAGCAAGCTGGTACGCCATGGTGACATTTGATCACAGGTTCATCCCCTTAGGCATGAAGCATATTAACATGCATATTAACAATGCTAATGCATGCATTTTGAGTTTCCAAATTCATGTTTTACCAAAGCATAGTGAATGTGTTGCTTGAAAAGGTTTTTGATAAGCTCAGACACACCAGGTTTTAAAAGCAAATTAATACAATTGCATCTATCTACCTCTCTGTAAGATAAGTAGAACCTGACTGATGCAGAAGAAAAAGGAAGGTGGAAGGAACATTTACTAGCTCAAACACACTGGAGCTCTATTAAAAAAGAAAAGCAAGCTGTACAAGAGGCAAGAGCAAGGGTGAGCTAGAAAGATTTTAGGGGTTAGAGACTAAATCTTGACATAGGACCTAGTCCTTAGCTGCAACAAAAGCAAAACACTACATTATGGACAATCCTGATGCTACTGTCATATTGAGCATTATATTTAACTAAAATATACACAGATACTTAGTGAGGCTATTCAAGAACAATTGAGACTAATCTAAAACGAAAATGGTAGCTCTTGTTTCAAACTCATTGCTTCAATAAAGTTATTCTTCTTTTGCAATAGCCCTGATTTTCTTCTTGATTTTTCTTCTTCACTATGAGGGTGGTGAGGCACAGGAACTTTTTAGCAGGGCCTATTGCGACAGGACGAGGGGGAATGGTTTTAAACTACAAGAGGGTACATTCAGAGTAGATGTAAGTAAGAAATTTTTTACAATGAGGGTGGTGAGACACTGGAACAAGTTGCCCAGAGAGGTGGTAGATGCCCCATCCCTGGCAATATTCAAGGTCAGGCTGGACCGGGCTCTGAGCAACCTGATCTAGTTGAAGATGTCCCTGCTCATTGTAGGGGGTTTGGACTAGATGACCTTTAAAGGTCCCTTCCAACCCAAGCTATTCTATGACTCTAGGATTTACATCAACGCTTTCACCAATCCCATAACATTTATTTCAGCAGCTTTTTAGTTGTGTTGCAAAAATAAGAGAAAATCTCTTAATTTCTATTTTCATTGTGCATCTGTAAAAGTAGAACTTCCAAATGTGAGGATATAATGATTGCAAAAGGCATTAATAACAATAATATGTAAGCTAACATATGCAGTTCTGGCTCAAAAAAAAGAAAAAGACTTCCAAAGGTATTTTGAACACTATTCTTAACCCATTAGCAGTATTAGAGTTTTAACATGCAACACTCTAACATTTAAGACCCAGTATCAGCGAGCAAGTCTTTAAAGTCACCTCAAAATTACAAAGAGAACCTAATTTTATGGTACATTCAATTTGTCGTATCATACCAAAAACAAATTAATCTCATCAGCCAAGGTAGTCGGTCATTATTACTTAAGAAGTTGACCCCCATAGCTTTTCGTCTGAATTCGGAGAGTCTGCGTCACTGAAGTTATACCAAAGATATATGGGGGTGTAGCAAAACTTTCATTAGCTGTTAAATCGTAGCGGCTTCCCACAGAAGCTCATAGAAGACAAAAATTCAGTTTGGTTTTTTCGTGTCTTGAGTATCAGTTATACTACCTCTCATCTAGCTCTTCTTAACCTTCCTACATAGCTTCGTACTGGGTGTGCACTGAATCAAGTTAGGAAATGGCAACTTTTTGCCTTTTTAAGCTGCTATTCGCAGCAGCGTTACTTTTGCGGAAGTGCCGGTTATCTCTGCTGGCTGCAGGGCTCCGCCGCACAGCGCACACCATTCATGCCTCGGACGGGCATTTTAAAGCACAGTAACGAGCGCCGTTTGGATGTAACGGCGGGCTCTTTAATAACGACGTACTCGGAGAGACATCACGCAGTTCCCTTTCCCCGGAGCCGCTGAGCAGC
>NW_009204780.1:0-14115 GCF_000690835.1 Fulmarus glacialis
AATATTATTATAATATTATTATAATATTATAAATAAGGCATTCTCTTACATTAGGCTCAAGAGAGCAGCACTTTGTAGTTTGAGATTTAAGAGGCAAATTCTTGCTGGTTGCATGACATAAGTCTTTACTTTTATATCTTGAAGGTCTCAGAGCTACAGCCAGTTTGTAGCTTGCTACAATGATAGAACCATCCTGCCTTTATTTTATACCTGGCGTCTCCCATCTTCACACTGACATTTGTCATTTGGTAAAAATCACATGTTCTAAACCTTGAAAAACCTTGCATATCTTCAGTCTGCCTTTTCTAGCTACATTTTCTACAGAGAGCAGAGAAATTTCTCCTATTTCACCTTGAACATGTCCAGCAGCAAGGCAATAATGTAGTAGAGTGTAAACCATGGGTTGACGAATACTGTTCAGAAATATAATCATATGGTAAAAATAGATAGTTCTCTGAAATCTGGTAGCCCATTGCTCAACAGACAAGAAAACAAAAAGTTAGGATGACTAGGAAAGGGAGAGAGAGAACAAGAGATTCAAAATGAGGTTTCTTTTCTCAGACGAGTAGCTTACGCCACAGACGTTTCTGTTACACCACTTTCCATAGTTTTCCACAGGCAGAAAAATCGGGCATTGTGGCCTCATTCCAGAAGAGGGCTCTTTTCTGCCGTATCTGACATGGTCCCGTGGAGTACCTGCTCTGGACCTGAAGGCATCAGCGTGCTGAGGATCTCGTGCTTTTGCAGAACTGGGCATTTGTATCTTATCCAGCACAGAGCTGGGAATTAAATCCCAAGTTACTTGACCTTTCTGAGCCATAAGCATCGTCCACAGCCTGCAGTCTCAGAGGGAGTGGGAGAACATGCAACCACAAGGCTGGGCCTGGGGGAGCACAAACTGCACTTATTCATTGACTAAGATAACTGCACTAGCTGCGTTTCCTCTTGTCCCCACTTTGCATAGGCATCTGTCTCAGTAGCAATTACATATTCATTAACAGACACATAAATCCAGTTGCCAAGTCGCAATGTGCCTGGAGGTTTAATACAAGGTTAGCAGGAAATCAGACCCAATATCTTGACTGAGCAGAGGTCCTGCGCCAGCGTCATCCTCTAATGACTCCAGAAGTACCTGAAGGCTGGCATGGTAAGCTGACCCTCATTAGGGGGACATCGCAAATGAACTCAGACTGTGAGCCCTGAGACAATTTGATGAATATCTCATCTTTAGCCAAAGTTAATGCAAAGTTGCTTTTTTTGGGCAGCTCATAAAAACAAAGTGCATATGATTTGATCAAAGCAAAGTTCAGAAATGTAAGCTATAGCAACCTTTCAAAGTTGTTCCTGTTTTTTTTAACCTAAAACACCCATTACTTATTTAAACAACTGGTTAACTTAAAACATTAAGATAACCCCAGATTTAAGTATGTAGTTACTCAAGTAAAGGAGAAGTGTAACTGAATAAAGACCCTGTGGTTTGTACCTCAGCACAAGGATTAAGAAAACAGGTCCTGTTCTGAAACCCTCCTGCCAGAGACAGCAGCATCTGGAAAGCTCTGATAAGGAGACATTTCTAACTGGTCCTTTGAGAGATGCAATTAAAGTGGAATTCAAAGACTTTGGCAAGAAGCCAAAGAATACAGTAAGCAGTACCAAAGCGTGCACACGTACCTGGTACGCAGAGACACACTTTTCAAAAGCTTGCACAACCTGCATGTCACTTCGTGTGACCTCAGAAGGGATCCTGTCATGTCTGCGGGTACTGTTAATTTGCTAACATAGGTAGCTAGGATTAGTACAGCTGTAGGGGAACTCTTCGTTTTCAGCACTGAAGCAGTAGTCATCACTCTGTTCATGAACCAAATACTAGGGTTGGGATTTTTATGCAATATTCAAGGTGTTGATGAACCTAGTGGCAGTTCAGAGCAGCCTGATATCACAGCAGCATCTGTTTATTATGCTTTTGTAAAGGATGTTGAGCACCTTTAAAGCTGACAATACTGTTCATCTGTCTTATATTGCAATGGCAAAATACACAACATCAGACAAGTAAAAGCAGCACTTTTGAAAAAAGAAAGTTTAACCATCATGCATTGTGCATCTTCAATGCACAGTATGTATCAACCTGAAACGGCTGCTCTAACCAAACAGTTCATCTCACTGTCCTATTCAGTTTGCTCTTGTCCACAACCCTGTGCCTCCCATATTTTGAAGAAGAGGTATTGCATGAAGCTGTAAAACACAAAAATCCCCTCATATCAAATGGAACTACTGCCTTAGTTTCCCTTTCTATGGGAAGTTTGTCTTCCGGTTAAATTAAAACACCTTCTCTAATGTGAGTCTAAAGGTACAATATTTGACAGAGGTCTATGCACAAAAATCCAGAAAGGTTATAAGAGTTTTATATTTACAAATATCGAACACATTGCCCTACAAAAGTTAGGAAATGTTCCAATTACAGTTACCTGGGCAGCCTTAAATGTCACCTTTCTGTTAGGATACAGTCATTAATTTCAGGATCACATACTATCATTTTCATATGATTTCTATTTACAGCTTAGGAAAGGGCTGCCCTAGAAATGATCTGTGTTCTGTGATTTGCTTAGCTGCCTGCTGCTTCTTGCTCTTGCAAAGACTTAGAGTAAGATTACTTTCCAACTTGCAGTCAACATATCATCACTTCTATGGGTTGTTTTTCCTTTGAAGTCATGCTAGCCAAACTACATACTATCTTACCGGGTGCAGGCAAATGCCAATATATCTCCATAGCTATGTAAAATATAAGGGGGGAATCAGGCAGGTTCATGTCAGCAGTTACCAACCTTCATTTGCCTGACACTGTTTAGCATCAAAAAAGGTCTGGGTTCAATTACACAAGGATTCCTCCGTGTATAAGCCTGATCCATCATCCAGAAACCTGGGAAATCAAATTACATCATCCACACACTCTTGCATTTGGGCAACCTTTTCCTACTTGCAAGACCCAGAGCATAAGGGGGTGAGCAATCTCATCTAACAACAGGAAAACAAATCCAGTAAATGAAACAAACACTTCCAGGCTGCCTCAACAAACATTTGTTTTTAGTTCTAGTTTTAGTGCTGCTCATGTAACAAGTAGCTGCTGAGGTATCCATTTGCTATCCTCTTCCATTAGTGCTACTCACTAGTTGCTGCTCAGGTTAGAAGAAATCCACACATCACAACCAGTCCAACTCAGAGATAAGCAGTTTGAGAGAGTTTTAGTACCTTTTCCAGCTGAAGCAATCATAGGTTGAGGGGCAAGCACACCTGCACCCAAACCCCTCAACATGGTTATGGCTCAGGGTCCAAGCAGTCCCAACTCCTCAGAGCTGCTTGCATGCCACTGCAGCTCTGCTCCATCGCTGCAATGCTCCTTGCCAGCTCAGAGAGACACCCACACGAGTGACCCACATGAGCCTTATGGTGAGAGGTACTCCTGGGAGGAAAATAAATCTGCAGTCTTGAGTCACCCAAGCTTCAGCCTTGTTTAACATAAAATTTCTGTCCTTAGTATCCAGTGGGAAAGCCTTTCCTCCCCGATGCCAGAAGCTCGCACATGGTTCTCACTCTTTGAGGCCTCTGTTCCTCAAACTACGCTGTGGTCCTTGTCTGCACATACAACTGGAGTTGGTAACCAGCACCACACCCTTCAAACCTGCAAGGGGCCCAGGTGCCCTTTGCTACTGGATAATGAACAACGAACACATGTAAACCTACCATGTTATTTTGAAAAATGAGCCAGTCTGTTAATTTTCTGAATAATAATTACCCACCTTACATCTGACCTCAGCTGATTCTGTGCTAACCTGAGAACTTCATCCTTTCTTTGTCTGTTTGTCTGTTCTCCGTTTACCTCTAATTTATCTTTTTTTTATTCTGTCCTTCCTGTTCTTGTCTCACCTTTTCCACAGTTTTTGCTATGATGGTCTGGTACAAAAGTAGGGAGTCTGTTGAGTCCGTTAGAAAGCGTAGCCATACTAGCAAGAGACTTGTTCTCTTATAGACACTGGAAGATGAAATTTGTATTGGCTGTTTTCAGCCAAGTAATTTTGCTGTTGAAGGTCATATTCAAGTGCAGAGAAAAAACCACACCAAACAGCAAGTTCCAAATGGATTTGGTCACTTCTTATCACAGCATTTGCAATACACTTTTTATCTCTGAATCTCCAGCGTTTAATCAGAATTATTCGTAAATCAGTTCAATTTCACGCTTTCAGTCTGTGCCTTACAAAACTGCCTCCCGCCTCTCACTCTCCCATATTTGGCCCTCTCTAGAAATCGGTTCTCCATGTCTAAAGCTGGTTCTTCCATCTCAGCATGACACTGTGAAGCTACACAGAGCAGTGCTAGCACCCTTTGGGTGCTGAGACAAACCCCATTGCCTAAGGCTGTAAGGGTTTGTTTCTCCATACTGAAGATGCTGGGAATCCCACCACCACTTATAAAAGGAAGGAACAGGAAAAACTTTGTGCTGCTGATAGTTTTGCATCAGCTCTTTTCTTCACAAGGACCTCTTCCTTAGCACTACCCAAAAGACTTTGGTCTGGCATTGCTTTTACTTGCATAAAGACAAAACATTCTTCCAGCAAATTCCTGAGGTCCTCAGTTCACTGCACATTCCCAGAGGATAGCACTAAATGCCAGCAAACAAGGGGTCACACCACCCTAGTAGGGCTTCCTTTGGAAACCCAAGCTGGGGTATTACATCCTATATTTTTTATAACAGCCCAGCAATCAGTTCCTCCCTCAGTGAACATGAACTGTAGGGACAGCTTGTGCCTCCCTGTGAGTGGATTCAAACCCAGGTCCAACAAACAAGTTCCTGGCTGATTTAATCAAGAGAGGATCTCTCTTCTCATCAAAGTTGGGCTGCTACCCAGAAGGGAACATGGAAGAGGAAAGGTGAGTTTGCAGCTCCGTCAGGGCTCATAGCTGAAGAGGTCCAGGAAACACCTGTATGTGGTTGCTTATGTTACCACCTGTATCTGTGAAAGGAGGAGAGCTCAGAAGCCTAGTTTGCTTGTTGGGGTTTTCCGTGTGTATGTTATCAGTGGGATTAGTAAAAGATACCATATCTCCTCCTAAATTTTGTCTTGCTCACAATATATAAAAAGGGTTTTCAGGACAGCGACCAAAGACCAAGGCTCCTTCATTGTGTCCCAAAAGATCTACACTGGCCTCCTTTCCCTTCACTTGCCCTGAATCCATCGTTTAGTTCATTTTTTTTGTCCAGTACCATGGGGAGAAAAGCCAAACAGGACTGTTGTTCTCCTCCTCAGATTTGGGATTGCATAGTACACCCTGGTAGCTGTGCTATATTCATAAGACGTGCAGGTTTGACTGATTCCAGGAGGTGGGAATTTAACACCAGCCTTCTACATACTGGATAGGTGTTCTCTGTTAGGCTAGTCCATAAAAGAAAAGGTGTTGCAATTTCCATTCATTCTGCGGGGTGTATTTTAAAGGTTGCCTTTTGAAAGCAAAACCAGGCTTATTTTCTCACTGGGTACTTACCAAGTTAATGGTATTAACCACAAGTATTATTATAAGATGACATCCATCGTCTTCTTAGTTTCATAAAGGAAGGAATGTGCTGACATACTTCCAAGCTTAAAAATTAACAAAAAGTACAAAGGGGGACATCTTTTTTCAAAACCAGTGTGCTCCCCTTCCCTGCTATATGAGCAATATTGAAGGATAACCACAACAATATTGGGAAGTTAAATATTTATTTCTGCAGTCAATAAGTTCCCTGCAGAAAAGTTAAAGCTTGCATGGACCTTCCTATAAAGGACAGTGTCGGATGCCTCTAGAGCAGAAGCCTCCAGTTTACTTCTACCGAAATGGCTCTTCCGTTTCAGTGTTTTTACCAATGTACTTGGATGTTTCTTCTTCTGACATTATCTTTAACCTTTGCTGAAGGTGGAAAGATCCTGGTGATACCTCAGGATGGAAGTCACTGGCTCAGCATGCGCCCAGTGGTGGAGAAACTCCAGCAAAATGGACATGAAGTTGTTGTGGTTGTACCGTCAACAAGTTTGTATATGAAGCCAAAGGAGCCTCAGAATTATACAGTGAAAGTATATCCAATACCTTATGGAGAGGAACATTTAGCTGTTACGCTCAAGTCATTCGTTAATGCTCATTTTATTGAACAATCTGTTTTGAATATTATTATTACAATGTATCAAAGCATGTTAGAAGTTTCCAGGTTCTTTTTCACCAACTGTAAGAGCCTTTTGCACAATGAAGACATGATGCACTATTTGAGAGAGAGCAAATTTGATGTGGTTTTCACGGATCCAATTCTGATGTGCGGACCGATAATTACTGAGTATCTTTCAGTTCCTTCTGTCTACTTCTTGCGGGGGTTTCCTTGCGGTATGGATTCTGAAGCTACCCAGTGTCCAAATCCTCCTTCCTATGTCCCCAGACTCTTCCTAAATAATTCAGATAGCATGACATTTGCTCAACGCATGAAGAACATGCTGGTCCATATGCTGGAGTTCGTTTACTGTAAGCCTATATTCGCTCAATTTGAAGAACTTGCATATGAGATTTTTCAAAAGAAAGTGACAGCTACAGACCTTCTAAGCCGTGGATCTGTTTGGCTAATGAGATATGATTTTGTGTTTGAATTCCCGAGACCGGTGATGCCAAACATGGTTTTTATTGGAGGGATAAACTGTGATCAGAAGAAAAAACTGTCTCAGGTATAAAATTTTATTTTGTTTTTATTGAAAAGAACATAAATATTTAAACATCCTTACATCAAAACCTAACTGACAACACCTTGGTATTTAAAGATAGAAAGCTAATGAGAAATCCTGTATGATGCAGAAATGTTATTTCCTACTATCTAGCATTCAGATTAAGTCATATCCTGGCAAACCTAAAGTCTTACCAGATATGAAAATTTAAGTGACATGTAACTTTTATGCAAATGATAAGCTGTTTTGTTGAACTGAAACTCACCTGAATTTTGGTGAGTTGCAAACTTTCCTCCCCAACAGGAGCCAGACTTGGTAGCTTCCTTTTCATCTAAGTTTCTTATACCATGTCCATCTCCGTAAGAGCTGTTCCTACAACCAAAGCCAGGCTCAGAGGACTTGACTGTATTGCTCTGAAAGAGCCTGAAGAACATCCATAAGTACAGTCTGCTTTCTGTCTGCCCCATGGTGTCATCCCTTTCCAGCTGTCTCATGGACTGTCCGTCCATACCTCTGAATACCCATTCTCCTTTCATAGACATTGAAGGTTATAGGACTTAACATTTTATCTATTTATCAGTTCTTTTTCTGTCGTGTTCATCTGCCAGATTGATTCATTTACATCTTTCCCGTTATCAATATCAAACCCCCAAAAGAAAGCCTTTTAAAAATGTACCTTACCCTTCTTTCATAAGGTTTTAAGCTTTTCTGGGCATGGATGTCTTCTCTAAATTCCCATTCAGATTTTTGGGTACCAACCAGGTCTCTGAATCAAGTACAGCATAATTTATAGCAGATCAAAAGCAGGAAAGGGATATTCAAGTATTGCAAATTGTGAGTGCCCCTGAAACAGAGTGGTGTAGGAGAAAGCCCTAATACCCTCCCCTTTTGTCCAGATAAGTACGTTTAGTGCTTGTGTTGGAAGTGGCAGAGCCAATCCGCTTCCCAGGACAGTCTCTAGTGCCACTTGGTTCACTCTAACTGGTTATATATGTTCGCATGAAGGAAAAGGAGTAGCAGTTGCTCACAAGGGGTCTTTCAAAAGGACATGGAGTGAGGAGTAGGAAAGATTGCTGGTTGGATATTAAAGACCCAAGCAGATGGCTGTAAATGCCCCACACGGGACATGCATGACTTTCTTCATTTGTCAGTCTAGCTTGAACGCATCTTCTTCTAGTGTTCATGTGACAGCCTTTTCAGAGGTTATGAGCAACAGGTCTGTTTCTGTGCATCATGTTCTCCTGCGCTGTTTGAAAATTCCCATTAAGTTAATCATGTGTCGTAAACTACCGGTATGGGGACAGTGCGGGTGATGGAGCTGGCTGCTCTTTTTGGAGGGCAGGTTCTCAAAAAGGCCAAAGCTTTCCTACCAGGCTTGAAAATAAGCATGCAGAAACTGCCTGTGAAAGAAAGCTCCACCAATGATGTAGAGCCCTGAATGCTTTGGAGGAGCAAACTGTATCCCAGAGGCACCTGCCCAGCCACCTGCTTATAAACTTCTATGGTGAGAGGTTATCACCCACATTTAAAAACCGAGCAATTTACAACGAAGAAGGATCTGGCCCCACGGAGTTCATGAACTGTTTCAGTCATGAACTGAACTGACATGGGCTGTGAACTAGAAACTTGTTGTTGGTTGATGTTATCTGAGGTACAAGGATGAACTGCTGTTTTGCAACTTTAGTTTTATACCTGATAGGATAAGGGGTTAGATGAAAGTTCTGTGTAGAGATGGGAAAAGATTTTCTGTTGGCTGCTTATTGTCAAAAAAAAGCAGGTTTGCATCAATGAAAAAAAAATTAATTTTTCTCAATTATACCAACTGGTTTTGGTTATTAAAACAAAACAAAACCCAAACCCCAGGTACGTCAACATTGACTTTTCATATTTATCTTTACTATAAGTTATGTTTCACTGTAGTACTTGCCTCAGTTTCATTAGAAAAAAATAAGCTTTTTAAAAAAATAGCAAATTACTACACTCTGTGACAACTCTGACAGCTTTCAGTGGCACAGAGGACTCCAACACTAGAGGGAAACAAGTAATTTTGGTGCACTCTTTATAGATCCAGTACTACCATGTGGGGTAATTCAAGCAGTGTTTATGTCCATTCACTCTGTGGATGCATTTCTTTCATGGATTCCCATGTACCGTAGAGCATGCTGTCAGTAAATGTCAGTAAAGGCTGCTGGGTTGCTGATGGTAAGGAGTGTCATGAGGCTGTGGTCCTAGTATGGGAAGAAGAAGAGGAGGCTGAGGCAGTGAACTGTAGTCTCAGCTTGGAAGAGCGAAGTGTATGATAGGAGACACACCTTTCTCATGCTCGTGCAAACCTGCTTTTGAAGTGCAAACCTCATCTCAACCTTTTATGATCATTAATCACCTACTGTGACTTCCGTCCCTTGCAAACATGTGAACACCTGAAATGTGAGGCAAGTCAAAAGGGCAGAGGTATCATTAGAAAGCGTTGCCACATGCTGTGTTTGCGTAGATGGAGCATAGCTACAAAAGTTTGCGAACCACCCCTGGCCTCTCTCGTGCATGGGTTCCTGTCCGTCCCACTGGCAACATGCTGGTGGCAGTGCTGCTCCCCTTCTTGTGCTGCCTGAGTCCTGCTGCTGCTGGGAAACTGCTGGTGATCCTGGTGGAGGGCAGCCACTGACTGAGTATGAAGGAAGTGCTGGCTGAGCTGAGCAAGAGAGGGCATGAAATAGTTGTTATCGCACCAGACAGCAAAATGCTGATAGATTCCTCAGGGATATATGAATTGAAAACATATCCTGTACCTTTCAAAAAGGAAGAGATGGAAGAACTTATGCACTCGCTTAGTGCAAACTGTTTTAGTGAAGAGCCTTTCCTGATGAGAATTTTTAATACCTGGGATAATTTGAGAAAGAGCTTTGCCATGCTTCAAGCTTCCTGCAGTTCCTTACTGTACAACAAAGAGATGATGAAATACATTGAAGAAAGTAAGTTTGATGCCATCTTTACAGATCCTCTGACACCATGTGGATAGATAATTACTTTGCACTTTTCTACCCCTATTGTTTTCTTCTTGCGGGGCATCCCCTGTGCTATAGACATTGACGCTGCTCAGAGTCCAGACCCACTGTCCTACATCCCACGAATGTTGTCACTCAATACAGATCATATGACATTCCTTCAGAGAGTGAAGAACTTCCTCATCAGCCTTTCAGAGTCTTTCACCTGCAGGATAGTCTTTTCACCATTTGAAAGCCTGGCCTCAGACTTTCTTCAAAAGCCGATGACAATTACACATCTTCTAAGTCATGGGTCCATTTGACTGAAGAGACTTGACTTTGTCTTTGACTATCCCGTGCCTGTAATGCCCAATATGATTTTCATTGGAGGCATAAACTGCAGACAGAAGAAACCATTATCTCAGGTCAGTGACTGGCTGAGAAAGGTATAACAAGGGAAAAGTTCTGGCAGTCATACACCTGCAAGATCTGGGTGAGGTCTAATAGTGTGTTTGATACGGACATTTCTTACCTAAAGAGATAATTTAGATTAACGCTTTCTGTATAGCTGATCCACATGAAAAACAGAATGGTATAGTTGATCAGGAGAACATGATGTGATTCCACCTCCTTTCCTTGGGTCTGCCCATCATGGAGATTTTGTATGGTGAGGGGATCATGTGCTATGCTGTGTTTAATTCCGGAAGTCAGGTACACAAACACCACCTTGCCCAGGAATTAATGCAAAAAGGGCAGGTGAATTATAACAGCTCTTCCAAAAATTCTTTGCCTCACATAAGAGACAGTCGAATATTTCTTCAAGAGCATTAGCGCTTATCCAGTCAGAAAAGTAACTCGCTGACTTATGTGCAATAGCATCATGTGCTCTCTTCTGTAACAGCAGTCTTGTGTTTGAGTTGAAGGCTAATGTTTTGTGAAGGTGAAGGTTTTGGTCTAACAACAGCTTCCATCACAAAAACTAGACAGCTGAATTCTCAACTGCATTTTTAGGAGACATCCAGTTTGGATATGGAAATGTTGATGGGTGGTTGCTTGGGCATCTGTGGTCTAAAAAGCACTTGATAAAGGCATGCATGTGATGTATGTTAGCTTGTTGCTGCATGTGATGTATATTCTTGCTTGCTTGTGCTATAAGTAGAACAGCCTCTTGTGAAGCCAGAGATTAAGTGGAAAAGGAGATATAAGAGGAGACAGCTCTCCTCAGCAGATGATGAATCTGTAGTTAGTGTCATCCAGCCGTTTCAGCAATAAATCACATTGTTTCTAGAAAGGATAAAGTTTTATCCTTTGTGAATGTTACTTAAAAATAAACACTTTCCTCTGTTCTTCCCTTCAACTTTTTTCACTTGCCAGCCTTCCCTGAGTCTTAGGGCATGGATTCCTCCTGCCTATCACCACTCTTACTCTTCCCCCAAATTCATAGGCTTTGTGAACATGAATGAGTGAAGCTTCACAAGAAAATAGATTTGCATTTTACAAGCCTGGCACATCTTCCCCAGAGCCAACCTTAACTGTCCTCAGGCTTTCCTTTACTCCTCCCGGTACTTCACCTGATGCTGCCCATTGAAAGTACTGTTTATTTCTGTTGAGCTGCTAGTGTTCAGATCCTGCTTTTTCACAAAAGTCTCTTCCAAATTGCCATCAACTCCCCACATGGCCACTTTTATCAGAGTAGTGCTTTTTCCTATCTGTTCTGTCTGTTGGAGCTGCTTAATGGCTCCTCAGGGACAAACCGAGGTAGATCCTCTGGGAAAGCAGCAACACGAGCCTGCAGGCAAGGCCGTGTGGCAGCTGCAGCTTAAAATCAGACTCTCCTCTGAAGACAAAGCTCACTCTCGTCTTGCTCAGCAGCAATAGTCAGCAGCAATATTTATTGCAGAAATATTGATTCTTCAGTCCTGATTTCTTATTGTCTTCCGACTATGCCTCTGAATTACACAGTTACATCTAGTGGCAAAATATAATCCTGCGGGTTGACAAGTTTATCACAAGTACTTATTAACTGCTCAGACATGGTATCTTACTTTTAGTTTTTCATCTGAAGTAATGCCACCACCTCTTCCCATTGAAAATCAATTCCTGGCCTGAAACAAGAGGGCTGTTACTGGCTACTTCTGTCCAGGCTTTCCTGTGTTTAATCAGGTACAAGGGGAACTGAGTGGCTTTTCCTTCGTACTGCTCCTGGAAGAAGAAAAACGAACAAGAGAGGCACAGAGAGATAGGTCAGGATGAGAACAAAGAAGTGTCGTGCATGACAGCACAGATTCGGTGGTTCTCCTTTGCTGATGCAAGCCTCTGCTGCAGTGTTGCTTATTGTAATAAATTTGTACCTGGTGTTGTACCTGGCCCCAGTGCTGAGCTGTAGGTAAATCACAGACACTCCTTCTTAGGATTTGCACAGATACCATGCTGTATAGTGGCATCATTTTATAATTTGATTTAAACATAAATTTGACAAGCATTCCAGAATATCTGTAAAATGCTTATCAAAAAGAAAGAAAGAAAAGAAGGAAAGCAAGAAAGCATTTTAACACCTGCTTTCAGCAAGCCCAGTTACTTCCAAGTGCCAGCACTACTCAAAGACTTGGGATTTTGTTTTTGCAAAGTCTGATTTTATTTTCAGTCTAACATCAATCAGCACAGTGAATCAATCAGAAAGGATCCATCCCAAGGGAGCCTCAGACACCAAGCCCAGTTCTGCCCTATCCAGGTTGATTTATCACGTTCCTTAAATGATTCATCAATACCTTGAATGGTTACTGGTGACTGGTTTTGCTGGAAAAGCCAGATCGTTAAGGGGGGATGTGAGAATCTGGCAGGGGACTGTAGGTCTACTTAAAATCTGTTAGGTCAAGGCAGATGAACAGACTTTGGATTTCTAGGAACATGGCTCATGTAAGTAAATACAGTTACTTAGTTTCTGCAGGGGTTTTGGTTTTCCTGTCTCTGTTTTGCTTGGCTGATAGTGGAAGGCTGTTGGTGGTGCCAATGGATGGGAGTCACTGGCTCAGCATGCGCTCAGTGCTGGCAGCCCTCAGCCAGAAAGAGCACGAAATTGTCGCACCAGAAGTAAACTTGAACGTGAAGGCAGCTGAATATTACACTCTCAAAACGTATCCAGTGCCTTTAACTAGGGAAGAACTGGGAGCAAGCATGCATTCATTTGCTAACGATCTTTTTGAGAGAAGACCTTTTCTTCAAAGAATTACTGCACTATGTGAAAAAGTTCAAGTCATCTCCGGTCTCTACGTCTCCTCCTGTACCAGTTTACTGCACAATAAGGATCTGATGCAATATCTTGAAGGGAGTAAATTTGATGCTGTTCTCACGGATCCTGTTGTACCATGTGGACAAATAGTGGCTCTGCATCTCTCTATCCCATCTGTTTTCTTTTTACGGGTACTCCCCTGCAGTTTTGATTTGGAGGCTACCCAGTGTCCAGATCCCCCTTCCTATGTCCCAAGAACATTTACAGACAACTCAGACCACATGACATTTATCCAGCGCGTGGAAAACTTATTTCTGAAATCATCAGAATCCTTTCTTTGCAATTTTGCCTATTTGCCATTTGAACTTCTGGCCTCAGATGTTCTTCATAGACCAGTAACAATGAAGGAGCTCTTAAGCCATGGATCTATTTGGCTTAAAAGAATGGATTTTGTTTTTGAGTATCCCATGCCAGTGATACCCAACATAGTTTTCACTGGAGGTATAAACTGTGGAAAGAAAAAGCCATTATCTCAAGTCAGTGATTTCCTTAATAAAATATATTAAGGTTCGAAGGGAAAATGTTGTTTGCAAATGCTCTGTGTGTATATAATTGTATACATGAGTTTGTGGGATTTATACGTGCAGTAAGGTATACTGTAGAGACAAAGAAAATAGGTGAAAAACTGGGTTGATTTTAATTCTCTCCCACTCTTGCAGGTACTCTTCTATAGCATTAGCAGGATCTAAGCATTTTTGCTTACACAATTGTTTTCTTTGGGCTAGGTGGAAGTAGTTTATCACTGTACTCTTGCTAACGAGGCACATACTCACCAGTGAGGGTGATCCCTGTCTTACCAGGGAGGTCTGCTACTTGTATTTGCCAGATTGGTATTATTACCTGAAACTATTTGTTTTACTGTCACAACTGATTTTTAAAAACAATGAATCTTTTCAGTTAATAGAACCATCCTTTCATAATTTAGAAATAAAGTGTCATAACGTGTCAGTCGGTAGGTAATGTTCTGGTTGCTTTGTCAGTCTAGGTTTATCCTTTCACCACATGGATTCCTTACAAAATGTTCTGCAAAACTGTTGGAGATTAGATTTGTGTAACTGCTAGCCAGCACTGAGCATCTGCAACCGCTTACACTGCCTTCTGAAAAGTTTCCCTA
>NW_009204780.1:14146-29978 GCF_000690835.1 Fulmarus glacialis
GAGCTGCAGTAGTTCGGTAAATGCCCTTAAAAAAATTCTGGTGCATACTATCAACCTTCATAGTAAATTACTGTATGGTCAAAATTACTCTGTGCAATAATTTTCATAATTAGGGCTGATTGTCTGCAAATCCTCTCTATGCATTAGTGTTGTTTACTTTCATGGCCCTGGGGCATGCTCTTTGCAGGCTGATCTAGAAGGGTATTTCTGAGTTGCTCATCCAATTTTAAATATATCTGGCAAAATCATGCCCTTGTCCTTCCTCCTTCCAGCCCCTACTTCACGCTTCCAAAAAGAGGCATTTCAAGGAAATGAACTTCGATAGCCAATTTTCCATTTTCATTTCAATGTCAAGATATAAAACTGATAAAGAAACCAGACCATTTCCCCTGTGAAGCATTAATATTTTTCTAATCTTTTACAAATAGAAAATTATTTGGACTGGCAGAAGGAGAGGAATTTTCTTATACTGAAAATTCTTGTTTGGAAAATTAATGATCTATTAATCAGCACTTTTGAGCAGACCACTTGTTGAAGGATCCCTCATTTCCGTAGACCTCAGTGTCCTGCAACACAAAGAGGTGGGTGTTCCCAGTCTAGCTGCTGCATTGATTACTGTCTGCCAAAATGGCTGCACTTTTAACACCTCTTATTCCGTCTTTGCCATACCCATGATGATACGTTTACCACACAGCAAATAAGTCTAAAGATCATCCCAAGAAAGCACAGCACAGATTCCTTAAAAACGTGGAGCTGGGAATATTCTTTCTGGGCAGCACTCACCAGATTTCTGCAGAAATGGCCCCAGTGCTTACTGCTTATCCGCAAGTCACGGCGACGCTGGTTCTGCTCCTGTCCATGCTCAGTTACGCTGCTGGTGTGAAGCTGCTGGTGGTGCCAGTGGATGGGGGTTGTTGGCTCAGCATGTGGGAGGTGTTGGACAGTCTCAGGCAGAAAGGACATGAAATAGTCGTCGTTGCACCTTTTTCAAACATACATATAAAACCATCAGAGAATTTTTTTATGAAAATGTATCCAATACCCTTCATAAAGAAAGAAGTGGATGGAAGTATCCATTCTTTTTCACAGGATGTATTTGAAGAAGGATCTTTTCTGGAAAGATTTCTTAAAGTACACCAGAGACTGAAAAGCATTTCTGCCATTACTCTCTCCACCTGTGCACACTTCCTATACAACAAAGAGCTTGTCAGATATCTTGAGGAGAGCAAGTTCAATGTTGTCCTTACAGACCCTGTACTACCCTGTGGGCAGATACTGGCTGAGCATCTTTCAGTCCCTTCCGTGTTTTTTTTGCGAGGAGCACCATGTGGTTTAGATTTTGAAACCACTCAATGTCCCAGTCCCCCTTCTTACGTCCCCAGGGTATTCACAGAGCTTACAGACCGCATGAACTTTCTGCAGCGGGTGAAGAATCTAATCTTTGACATCCGAAATTATTTTCTCTGCGATTGTGTCTTTCAACCATACGCAAAACTGACTTCTGAGTTCCTTCAGTGGCATGTGACTGTGCTGGATCTCTTACGCCAGGCTTCCATTTGGCTCATGAGGTTAGATTTTACGTTAGATTATCCAAGACCTTTGATGCCCAACATCATTGCAATTGGAGGAGTAAACTGTGTTCACAAGAAGCTAACTCAGGTGGGTCATGCTCTGTTTTTAATTCTTGCTCTGATCGACTTCTGCATTTACAAGGGTGGAATTTTGTATTGCAGATAAGAATCAAGTTCCTGTTTAGAGTGAGTTAGGCAAATACTCATGACAGAAATGATTTTTCTCTCACTTTCTTCCTCACTTTCCATTTTCTGTGTAGGCAGCTGTATCTTTTCATTTATAAAGTATGCTCAGTTGAAGAGAAACTCTAGGCTCTTCTAGTGAAGGTCCGTGATGGGACATTGTATCCACCAGCAAATGGGATTGCCAATGTTTCTGGACAGTAGGACAAAGGGCTGGATTTGTCTCATGAGCAGCTCCCATGGGATGGCCCACAAAACCTTAAAAGCTCTTTCCAGGCTCAAAAACCCAGTCCTAATGAATGGAGCCATAGAGCAGGTCTGCTTTGAGATGTCCAGGACAGCATGACTAGCACTGAGGGGATGGATGCAGCCTTGGTGATTATGCTTTCAGATGTGGCATGTGCTTTGAGTGCCTCAGACGTAGAAGATAGTAATGCACGCAGTTCTTACTGGAAAGCCTCCTCTGCTGCTTTGTGGGAGAGCCTGGAGAGTTGTGCTATTCTTTTCGGTGCCCTGGCATTCTCTTCAATCATATTATTTAGGACTTGTGCGCTGTGGGGAAAGGCCACCAAGCCTGTGTGGCAATTCCACGCATCTCCAAGTGGCGGAGGTGGCTATGGCATCTTACAGACATCCTCATGCACACTGTAATGTGCCACCTGAACATTCATGCAACTCCACTGCTGCTGGACACCATGCAAGATTTGCCAGTGAGAAAAAAGAAGCCAGAATTAGGCCCTGAATTGTTTCGTGGAAAGTCCTTCTCAAAGAGTGTTCAGACATCTCTGATCTGTCCTCCGAGCTCACAAAGCCAACCCCTCCATCCCCTGAGGCAGGTCTCAGACACTGGAAGTACCGCTTAGTGAGGGTGATGTGTCTTGCAGAGAAACCTGGTATCATGCTTCCATCTTCATTAGTCTTCTCAGTCTAGAAACAATCTTAAACAGCTCTTACACATCTGCTATGGGGCCATAGGCCTCCTAGAGATGAGTGTTCAAGGAGAGAGAGGCGGGGCGGGGGGGAAGGTCTTGCAGCCCGGGGGGAGGGAGCAGCCTCTGCTAGGCTAAGTGGTGATGTGGATGTGACACATCTCCTGCACGTGCAAAAGATTCAGCCAGAGGGAGGCTATCAGAAGTTCAGTCCCACCCAGAACCACCCCTGCCTCCTTCCTGGGACACTCTTTACTGTTCCTCTACTAGAAACAGATGGGAGTAACCTGGTGTGTCCACCACACACCACCAACCTATGGACTTGGCTAGAACAAATGCTTATTGTGCAGCCTTTTATCGAATGAATGATTATCCATTTACCACACAGCAAATACCTCCAAGGATCAAAAGTTAGGCTGTAGCACATATTGCATAAAAGCACGGAGCTGGTGCTATTGCTTCAGTGCCGCCAGTGGCTTTCTTTCTGGGCAGCACTCACCAGATTTCTGCAGAAATGGCCCCGGTGCTTACTGCTCATCTGCAAGTCACGGCGACGCTGGTTCTGCTCCTGTCCATGCTCAGTTCAGCTGCTGGTGGGAAGCTGCTGGTGGTGCCGGTGGATGGGAGTCATTGGCTCAGCATGCAGGAGGTGTTGGATGGTCTCAGGCAGAAGGGACATGAAATAGTCGTCGTTGCACCTGAAATCAGCTTGTTCTTAAAGCCAACAAATAATTTTGTTATGAAAATGTACCCAGTCCCTTTCACACAGGAAGAGATGGATAAAAATTTACGGGCATTTTTACAAGAAATATTTGAAGAAGGATCTTTTCTGGAAAGATTTCTTAAAGTATACCAAACTATGAAAAGACTCTCTGATTTGTCAGTCTCCACCTGTGCACACTTCCTATACAACAAAGACCTTGTCAGATATCTTGAGGAGAGCAAGTTTGATGCTGTCCTTACAGACCCTGTACTACCCTGTGGGCAGATACTGGCTGAGCATCTTTCAGTCCCTTCCGTGTTTTTTTTGCGAGGAGCACCATGTGGTTTAGATTTTGAAGCCACTCAGTGTCCCAGTCCCCCTTCTTACGTCCCCAGGGTATTCGCAGTGCTTACAGACCGCATGAACTTTCTGCAGCGGGTGAAGAATCTAATCTTTGACATCCCAAATTATTTTCTCTGCGATTGTGTCTTTCAACCATACGCAAAACTGGCTTCTGAGTTCCTTCAGCGGCATGTGACTGTGCTGGATCTCTTACGCCAGGCTTCCATTTGGCTCATGAGGTTAGATTTTACGTTAGATTATCCAAGACCTTTGATGCCCAACATCATTGCAATTGGAGGAGTAAACTGTGTTCACAAGAAGCTAACTCAGGTGGGTCATGCTCTGTTTTTAATTCTTGCTCTGATCGACTTCTGCATTTACAAGGGTGAAATTTTGTATTGCAGATAAGAATCAAGTTCCTGTTTAGAGTGAGTTAGGCAAATACTCATGACAGAAATGATTTTTCTCTCACTTTCTTCCTCACTTTCCATTTTCTGTGTAGGCAGCTGTATCTTTTCATTTATAAAGTATGCTCAGTTGATGCCTTTTTCATTACGTGTATTCAAAGCCATTTTGTGTAGCTTTAACGTGGTACTCTCTCCCTTAGTGAGTGATGGATGAACAGCAAGTAAGTCTGAGGGGCTGTCAAATCCTTGCAGTTAGGTATAATCCATACAACTTTGCAAATGGTTGTAGTAGGGAGAATTGCATGACAGGCTTCTGTCCCGGGGCACCCTTGCTGCCTTACCACTTCTTTCTTTGTCAATGAATTTGTCTGCTCCTTCTCATGGGTATTTCCAAAGCCAGAGTCAGCAACAGGTTGTCGACTCTCAGGCTAAGAAGCATCTGTTTACAGGCAGGCCTCAGAAGATTTCACCTTGGTGATGGCTATGTGAGATCTAAGAACAAAATCATTCTCAATGAGTCTGAAGGGGCTGTGATGGCTTGGCAGATCCTGCTCAAAGGCAGTAGAGCTGCCAAAGCTTTTCTGGTAGAAACAGATGGGCCTTATCTGGTGCATCCACCACATTTACCACCAGCCCATGTAGATTGCTGAACTCCATTACTTGTTATCCATCCTTTTATCAAATCAGTGATTATCCATTTACCACACAGCAAATACTTTGAAGGATCAAAAGTTAGGCTGTAACACAGATTGCATAAAAGCACGGAGCTGGTGCTGTTGCTTCAGTGCCGCCAGTGGCTTTCTTTCTGGGCAGCACTCACCAGATTTCTGCAGAAATGGCCCCAGTGCTTACTGCTCATCTGCAAGTCACAGCGACGCTGGTTCTGCTCCTGTCCATGCTCAGTTATGCTGCTGGTGGGAAGCTGCTGGTGGTGCCGGTGGATGGGAGTCGTTGGCTCAGCATGCGGGAAGTGTTGGATGGTCTCAGGCAGAAGGGACATGAAATAGTCGTCGTTGCACCTGAAATCAGCTTGTACATAAAGCCAACAAATAATTTTGTTATGAAAATGTACCCAGTCCCTTTCACACAGGAAGAGATGGATGGAAATTTCCAAGCATTTTCACAGGATGTATTTGAAGAAGGATCTTTTCTGGAAAGAGTTGTTAGAATTTATCAACGGTCAAAAAAAGCCTCTGCAATGTTCCTGTCTACCTGTACACACTTACTGTACAACAAAGAGCTTGTCAGATACCTTGAGGAGAGTAAATTTGATGCTGTCTTTACAGACCCTGTACTACCCTGTGGGCAGATACTGGCTGAGCATCTTTCAGTCCCTTCCGTGTTTCTCTTGCAGCAAATACCATGTGGTTTAGATTTTGAAGCCACTCAGTGTCCCAATCCCCCTTCTTATGTCCCCAGGATATTCACAGAGCTTACAGACCACATGAACTTTTTCCAGCGGGTGAAGAATCTAATCTTTGACATCCCACATTCTCTTCTCTGTGAGTTTCTTTTTCAACCATACACAAAACTGGCTTCTGAGTTCCTTCAGCGGGACGTGACTGTGTTACATCTCTTACGCAACGCCTCCATTTGGCTTCTGCGATTAGACTTCGTGTTCCACTATCCCAGACCATTGATGCCCAACATGATCATAATTGGAGGAGTAAACTGCGCTCACAGGAAGCTAACTCAGGTGCGTCATGCCCGATTCTTGTTCTTATAAGCTCCTGGTTCACTAGAGAACTTTGTATCACAGATTTTGTTAGAAAGGTCTCTTTAATTGAGTGATAGTAAACTGCTTTAAACTGCTTTTGCTTTGCCAAGGGGTACTAGTACTCATTTCAGTGAAGATATCTCAAGTATCACACTATAAAAATGGGGGTGGTATTTTGAATGGGTATAGCTCTGCTGAAGTCCACATAGATTTGTGGAGGTCTGAATCTGATCACTTTGCTCAGAAACCTCCCCCCAAACACCTCCTGCCACCAACTGATGAATTCAACTTCTTTGCTAGAGCTAAGAGAAAGAAAAGATGGTGGGAAGGGCATAAGATGTTTTGATATCCGTGAGAGCACTGTTTATAGTCACCTATGAAAATCCCAGTTTGCTCTTTCACATTCGTCTTTACTTAGAGGATGACTCTGTGCTTGTGAGCCTTCTCTCACTGTCTGCTGGTAAGAGAACAACCAATTTCCTACAGCAGATTCGTCTCTTGACTTGCTGCAGCAGCAAGAGTCCGTGGCAACGTTTGCTTTGTGAACCTTCTCCTCCTCCTGTCACTGATCTCGTGGACACTGCTTCTCATACTGTGTTTCTGCTTTGTGTGAATTGCCCATAGACGTAAAGCTAGTTTCTGGGATCTAAGCTGCAAGTTCTGTGCTGGCATTTAATTCCATTATTGGGTTTATAACACTTGACAGAACCAGCTAGGTCTCACCTGTGACATCTTCATTAACTTTTACAATGCATTTTGCCCTGCTTGATCTGATGAGTGTCTGAGCTTCAGAAAACATCTTCTTTAGAACTAGTTACCTTTCACTGCCAAGTACCCTCCAGAAAGATCAGTGTTTCTATTGCTTTATGGCAGAAGAGTCTTGTTTTTCACTGGTATGGATGAGAAGATTTTTTTCTCTCAGCCTTGGGTCCCAGCTGCACCAGGACTCCTTCTTTCCCAGCATTCCCCAAGGATGGAGAAGCCTGTTATAAAACCCAGTGGATGGAAGTCCCTGGCCCAGCAATGAGTCAGGCAGTGGAGCTGCTCATCCCGAAGGGTTGAAAAGCTTGAAGGATGAAAAGTCAAGGATGAAAAGCTTGATCTTCTGCCAGAAGACAATTTTCTTATGAGAATACCATCAGGCACCAGTGATCAAAGCATCAGTAACATCTCAGGATGCAGGGAGATCTGAGTGTGCAGTTTCAGGCCATTAGTTAAGGCATATTTGATAATGTCCACTCTGGGAAAGGGTTGACAGCACATGAAGAGCTTTCTTGTTTTATTAGACACCAAATAGTTCATACCGGAAAGGCCCTCAAGAGGGCATGTGGCCAAGCTCTCTGCCCAAAACGAGAGCAAGTTTGCCATTACAGCAGGTTGCTCACGACCTTTTTATAACATGTTCTGCAAGAGAGAGATTAATTTGAGAAGTCCTTTACCAATCTTCTGTTCTGCCTTATGGATCAATCCCTGCAGAATTTCCTCACATCCCACAGCCAGTTTTTTTTCTTTTAAGTTTTCCTGTGGTTTGGAATATGGTAGACTGAAAAAATACATTAGTTTGGAAGGTGCCATCAATTACCAGAGTGCTTGATTTGCAGATGGATATAGTCACAGGTTAGCAGTGTATCTTATGAATTTCATCAGATTTGGCAATGCACAGCATTTCAGTCATTCCTCTATTTGGCTGCAGAAATGTTACCTTGTTTTGCATATCCTAGGCCAGTAATGCTCCTCAGTGGAAACATCAGCATTGCTATGTCACTGTAATATAAATGCTCTTAACTGCTTGACATGGCCCATTTCCCTAGCTTCTGGCATTCTTTTTGCATATCCCAGGCCAGTGATGCTCCTTATTTAAAGTATCAACTGGCATAATAAAAATAAAGTATAAGTTATGTTACTTTATTCTTATAAAATGAATGTTGGATTTATTTCAGATCTTTTTTAAGGTGTATTCAAATATATTTTTTGGTTTGCAGAGTAACATCATAGCTTCTATTTTTAGAAATAACTATTCCTGTTAAGTAAGTTTTTCAGATATTGACTTTGCAAAACAGTGAAATAGGGCTTATTTTTCAGAAAAAGCTGAATCTCACATGGTAAAAATGAAGCATTTTTAAGAGGATTCAAACTTGGCACTCAGTCTAGAAAAGTAGAGATGGAATAAACTGTATAGCTAAACCTATGAAAAGAAATACAACAAAGGATCCATGATGGAGGTCTGTAAAAAGTCCTGAAAGGTGTAGCAAAGGTGAAAGGGGAACTGATACGCAGTTTTTCCCAATACTTGACCTATGGCTAACACTGAAATGAGGCAGCAACAAGCTTAAAGCAAACAAAAGGGAGTACTTTTTCACACCATGCACAAAAAAAAAAAAAATCTGCCTCTCAACACCAGCAGATTTTTTTTGTAAACAAAACCTACGAGTGTAAAAAGGATTTGGGTGGTTAATAAGACGTACATTCTGACTGCCAGGATTTGTAGACTTACAAAAGAGGTAATCATGGATTCCCCTAACTGGGGATATTCACTGTACTGTTTCCAGCACACAGCCTTGGCACTCAACTCCGCACTTTAGCTTTACTTTCTTGTGATCGATATCTCTTTTCACCCTTGCCTTTGGAAAATGGGCTAAACTTGTGGACTTTAGTCTCTGGACTCATATACATGTGAAAGGGTGTTTGTGTGTTGCTCAAAATCCAGTGATACAACTTTTAGACTCTTACGGACGTGCCGTTAGACTTAAGGGTTTGGTTTGGGTTTTTTTACCTCTTTACTTTAATGTTGTTTTATAGCATTTTATATTAGTGTTACACAGATAATGCACATTTGGCTGAAATGTTAGCAGAAATTAAAGACTACATGGAAGTGACTATGTATTAAATATGAGATTTGAGGGGCTTTTATATGTTAGCATAGGGTAACAGTATGTCTGCAACTCCGGGTTAACTACCTGAGTGTATACTGCCACCTTAGGGCATATGCAATGCTGCATATGTTGTGAGATCTTTTCTGTATCACTGAAATGTGAAAATGCGCACATAGGTACTGCAGCTAACTCTCTGGCACATGAGAACACCTTCTGTCCACCTCCTTTAGTTTTTGGTCTTTTAATATCACCACACTGTCAGCTAGAGAGAAAGCTTTGCTTATACAGGCTGCAGAATGGGAC
Organism: Fulmarus glacialis; assembly: GCF_000690835.1. Classification (NCBI taxonomy): domain Eukaryota; kingdom Metazoa; phylum Chordata; class Aves; order Procellariiformes; family Procellariidae; genus Fulmarus; species Fulmarus glacialis. The sequence goes on from NW_009204780.1 coordinate 23,175, forward strand.
TGTATTGATGTCTGAAACTCCTTCCTCTTTAACGCAGTTTCCTTAGACGTCCTTCTTGTTGGCTTATAAGAATCACTTTTTTTAACGTGCCACATGGAGAACCTCCTATCAAAATAAACTTTTCAGGACACACTTAGTATTAGCCTTGGAATGTGCTTATCACACCCAGGTACCTTTGGCAAAGGTAGCCATTTCACGAACCAGATTTCCCATCACTCCTACCTGCTCCAATACAACTCTTCCAGGCTGCTGCACAGCATGAAGAAACTGTTCAGAGCTCTCTACGATCCAGATGCTTGGTTGGGCATCTAAAACAGTCTGTCTTCTCCAGCCAGCAATTGCTCTTGTTCAGCTTCATTCCTGTATCTTATTTTGCTTTTGTAAACTTGCAAACTTTTGGCATCCACCTTTTCCCTTTCCATGAAATATGCCTTAATGGCAGATGAGATCTGCTTCGTCAGGCACTTCTTTTAAGCACAAACTGCAGATATCTGCTTTTCTAGGTTTATCTTGAAAGTTTTCATGTGCCTTTGCGTGTTCTCCCTATCTAAGGACATTGCCTTGTTTATAGGCGCCTATTTCATTCACCCGTCTACCCATTGGGTTTCCATTGCATCATTTGCTGCATTTTCAACCCAAGTTCTCAAGAATAATTAGGCACTTAAATCCCATTCAAATCAACCTGATTTGGATATCTAAACAAGTCCTTGGAGTGCGACTGTCTTCCACATCAGATCACATCAGTCATGCTGTTACACAGGCAAACCTTCAAAACCTCAGAGGTAAAAAACTTTTTCAGAATGTTCAGTCCAAATCTCTCAAACTGCCATTTGTGGCCCTGATTATACTATTTACTGCTACCCAGAGAAATTTGGCTCTGTCATCATTGTTACTCCCCACTGAGTAGTTGTAGGCTGCGGTCGAGTGTTACAGAGAACAGGACTTCCAACATGGTTTTGGGTTTTTCTTTTGCCTGAAAAATCTTACCATAGCACATGCAGAAGCAGCTCAGAAACTCTGTTCTCCCCTTTTTCTGGTAAGCACAGGACACAAGTGTGGACTTACTATTGGCTCACACCACAGCCAAGCCTTATTAACTTCTTTTGAAAAGTAGCTATTATTAAGAACTTTCAAAAACATTTGGCCCGTAGCCTCTCACCTATGAACTCTTACGGCCCCTCTTGACCAAGGACCGCATGTTCTGCTGTATCATTGCTTTCAAAAAGATGTTTGGCCTCGAGCCACTCACCTACGAACTCTTATGGCCCCACTTGAGCAAGAACTGCATATTCTGCTGCATCATTGTTTGTATAAAAAGATGTTTGGTTAATACGTTACCCAAACTTTGGTGACACCACTGCTTGGCGTGCCGGCTCCTGCTTACCGTGTAGAACATCGTGCATGAACTCCAGGCACTTTCTGAGCAAATGTGTAAGAGAGAAAGTTGGAGGTTTAGGTCTTCCATGTCAATAGTGCAACACACTTCTTGTATTACAAGCTCTCTGGAGAAGCTCAGTGGCCATGAAAGTTGGGAGGCAGTACTCCTGACTTTAATCTGGCACAGGACAGTCAAGTGCACAGCGACTCACTTCAAACAGAAAAATCCCTTTACAAACAACTGCTACCTCTGCTAATCAAAGACCCTGCTAATTGTTCTGAATAATTTAACATAATGTAAATGCATGGAAATGCTTCTTGCTTTAGATCCTTTGATAGCACTCTTATCAATGCTTTTATCATCCTTTAAAACGTGATCTTTAAACTCCAACAACCTGTCTTAGCAAACATTTTGTAGAGGTAAAGATTAAAGACCATGAAGTTATAAATGAGGTACAACTATTTTTTGCTTTGATATGCTGCTTGGAAGAAGTAAGAAGGAACAGTGCATTTCTTGTCTTGCTGACAGCCCCATGACAATTATGTGGAGGTACCAAATATATGCTGAGCTTGTTCTTTTTCTTTCTTTCTGGAGTTTTGCAGAAGGTGGGAAGCTCTTGGTCGTGCCTCAGGATGGAAGTAACTGGCTGAGCATGTGTGTGGTTCTGGAAAAACTCTGGGAAAGGGGGCACGAAATCATTGTGGTGATTCCTGAAGCTACTTTGCTCATGAAAAGCTCACAATCCTTCACTATCAAAACATACTCTGTGCCCTACACATAGGAGTTTGTAGATAGATACTACCATTCTGTCAGTGAAAAAAGTTTTGATAACCCTCCCTTTCTAGAAAAATTTACAATTTTACTCAGCAATATATCAGAACTGACTAACATGTTCTCTTCTACTTGTCGGCATCTCTTATATGATGAAGAACTAATGAAGTACTTCCATGACAGCAAATCTGATGCCATTATGATGGATCCTGTGTTGCCCTGTGGAACAATTGTTGCTGAATATCTATCTTTCCCTTCAGTGTACTTCATGCGTGGTCTTCCATGTACCTTAGACTACAAACCCACGCAGTGTCCCAGTCCTTTTTCTTATGTGCCAAGGACTTTTACGTCCAGTTCAGATCACATGAGATTTACGGAGCATGTGAAGAACCTCCTGGTTGGGTTTTCAGAGCATTTGTTTTGCTATCATCTGTTTTATTTAAAAGACGAGAACTTAGCTTCCAACTTTCTTCACAGAGAAGTAACAGTACTGGAACTGTTTTAGCAAAGCAACCATTTAGCTGATGAGAGATGACTTTGTTTTTGAGTATCTGCGCCCAATAATGCCAAATATGGTCTATATTGGAGGCATCAATTGTCAGCAGAAGCAGCCCTTATCAAAGGTTTGTCATTGTTTACCTTGAGCATATTATAGCATTTATTAGCGATTATTTAAGACTTGTTTTTTTAAGTGCTTCCTATAGTAGTATTTGTGCTTGAGCCAATATGTGATTGAATACCAGGGTGGCATGATTTGGAAGTAGGAATCTCAGGCTCTGATAGATGATCACAAGACTTGTACTGCAAGCAGCTGAAGGGTTTCTCTCCAGGAGAGCTTAGGTGAAGTTGTCTAAGCTATGTAGCTGCCTAGATATAGCTTAACTTGTTGTAAGCATAACACCATAATATTAAACAATCATGGCACATATGCTGTAACTAGATAAATGACAAAATAATTCTAGGTCATACGATTTAATATCCCTAACAGTTGTAGAATACTGATTAATTGCAGGAGACTTGATTGGATGAAAAATGGAAATGTGGAACTAACTCTGTGTATATACCCAGGCACTTATAGTGTGCCATAGAGACTGATAACGCGGATGAATACCCCAAAACCAGAGGTATGCAATCAAAGATGGTAGAGGGAGCTCTTTTGCCTCTGAATTTGTGTAGGAAGCAATGTAATATAGCATGTAAGAGGATGATTAGAAAAAAGAAGCCTTCAGGATTGTGACTACCCTCCCTCCCTCCCTAGCTTGTTTAAATCTCCCTAGTGGGCTGTGCAAATAGTGCAGATATCAGTCGTTTATTCTGTTGTTCAGACCGCAGTGGTGTTGCAACAGCAGAGCTTTTTGCTAAGCTTGCATCACGTTTACTACTCTAGACTCAGGGCTTTCACTTTGATAACTGGTCTGATTTGATAACAAATCTGAAGATAAACCTCATCAACTCACTGTATATCAAATCTCTGTCAATCATTGCTTCTTGTTTAGACTCTGAGAGCACAAGGTAATCCAAAGGTCAGACTTTTGTTCCAAGTTTTGTGTCCAATCAGCTGAGCAGGCTCAAGGCAGGGAGTTCCTCATTAACTAGATGTTAATAAGATAGTGATCGCTTGGTCAGGTGTTACCTCTCATTCATAATTCTGATCAGCCTTTCAGTGCGTCACATGGCCAATTGCTTGACACTTCTCCCTCGAGCATTTGAATCCTCTAATGTTAATTCAAGTATTCAACTTTATCTTTCAGTGCCCAGTTGTTTAAAGCCTTCACCATGTGCACAGATAATAAACCCAACCTTTACCCACAGTTAAAAATTACCCTCATTTCTGCCCAAAAACATACAGTCCGTTAAAAGTTAAACACTTACCTTAGTTAAGATTAAAGTGCAAAGTACCCCACGATTCACTCCTCGTCCATTGCAATAGTTTTGCGGCCGTTTAAAACTTTGCTGACAGCACAAGGAAAATGGCTTCTTCAAATCCGGGATTTAATTCTCTTGCCTCCTGGGTTGTGTTTTTCCTGTTCCTGTGGACCTTTTCTGAAGGTGGAAAGCTTTTGGTTGTACCTATCGATGGCAGCCACTGGCTCAGCATGCGCCCAGTTGTGGAGCGGCTCAGACAGAGGGGACATGAAATCGTGGTGGTTGCGCCAGAGATAAATTTGCGGATAGATTCGTCGGTGCATTATACCATAAAAACATACTCTGTGCCTTACACCAAGGAGTATGTGGAGGCAGAATTTAAAAAGCTGGGCTATAGGAGTTTCACACCTCAACCCTTCTTGGAAAAATTCTCAAAAATGGCAAATATTACAACCATGTTCTTTGATTCCTGCAAACGTCTTCTGTCTAACAAAGAGCTGATCGAATATCTTGAAGAAAGCAAATTTGATGCTGTCTTTATGGATCCTTTTTTTCCATGTGGACAGATAGTGGCCGAACATCTCTCCCTACCTTCTGTTTACCTTGTACGGGGACTGCCGTGCAGCCTAGACTTCCACGCTACCCTCTGTCCAAATCCTCCTTCTTACGTTCCTAGGTTCTTCACTCGCTACACAGACCGCATGGCGTTCCTCCAGCGCACGGGCAATCTCATAGCTAGCCTGAGCAGTTCCCTGGCTTGCAGCTTGCTTTATTCACCGTATGATGATTTGATCAAAGAATTCCTCCAACAAGAGGCAACAGTGCTTGAGCTGTTCAGCCACGCGTCTGTTTGGCTCATGAAATATGACTTTGTGTTTGAGTACCCCAGGCCCCTAATGCCTAATATGGTCTTGATCGGAGGCATAAGCTGCAGTCGGGAAAAAGCATTATCACAGGTTAGTTACCGTTTTTTCCCTAGTTTAGCTATGGCTGCACTGTTTGCTCTCACCATGAGATGGAGCTCCTGGCAGTAACAAATAGTAACAGGTGAAAGAGCGAGGTGGAAGCGACTGGGAAAGCACTTTGCACCTCTGCATCTCTTGTGCATTGAGGGGTATGTTACTTTTTGTGGGAGACCTCCAGACTGCCAGACAAGCCATGCATACAAAGCTGGGCTTTTCCGTTTTTTTTTCCTCCAGTATTTTCTGGCTGCCTATGTCCAGTAATTTTGTTTTGTATACCTGTTTACAAGACTTGGTGCTAGCTAGGGTAATGCAGCAGGCCAAATCATCCTAGTCCTCTGCCCTTGAGCAGAGGACCATTTCTGCAGGAATTTCAGAGTGGCAGACCTGAATGCAATCCCCATCACCCAGTGAAGCAGCAAGAGATCTGCTGCTTTTGTGTAAAATACTCTCTCCCAGATCTGGACTGCAACTGTATTTTGCTTGAACTATGCCCAACTTCCCAAATATGGGATATCTGCCACTTTCCTCTAAGAAATCCTCCTAATCCTTAGTGCTTTCTCTTATTTTTCAGTGAGTGTCCACTGCAGGTATTTCATAAAGGTCATGTGTAGCACCCACCGATACAAGCAGCTGCTGGTTAAAAAGACTTCAGTAAAATAACGCACCTATTCTCAAAGCAGGGCTGCAAAAAGTTTCCATAATGGTAGTGGCATTTCTGAGCAGAAAGTCAGACCTTGGCACACAAAAACATTTAAAGAACAGAATAAAACTGGTGTGACTAGTCCCACAGAAAATAAATAGGGCTAAATATGCCCTGAAATAGCTGTATCTGTTCCACTGCATCAGGAACTGCTAAAGAATTTTGTACCAAAAGCACATTTGTAGTTTGGGGAGGATTTTGCAGTTCCCAGATGTCTGTGAGTTTATAAAGAACTAAGCCCTGAGTTCCCAACCAGACATATATGAGGCCTTAATGGAGAGCGTGTCTTCAGAGAAATCTGGTAAGACAGAACCAAGCCCTGAAATGAGAGTTACATGTCACCTTGTTTGCTCCCAGGAGAGCATGAGGTCTGCTGTTTGGGGTGCAGCTATCAGCAAACCTTCAACAGCGCCTTCTATTTGGGATCCAGTCCAAGCGAAGGGCCACGGCACTCTGGTCAGCCACAAAAATACATAACAGAGCCTAAACTAAGAGGGTCAATCTCGGTTATCCCCTCAGACCCTAGAGATAACATTTCAATTGCCAGATTTACGGGAACATTTAGTTCATTTTATTCTACTCATTTAACTCTGATGCCCACAGCAATTCCCTCCAGTTTTGTCTTTCCTTCCCTGGCTTTACCAAATATTTTTCTATGGCACAGGATTTTTGCTCCAGCCTTCAGCTGTTTTTATGCTTCATTGGAATCCTTTTGTTCTTGGATTCCAGTGACAGATCTCCTAATCCTTCTTTTATTTAAATCAAACAAACAAAACAGATTAAAAAAATTGGCAGCAGTTCAGTATTATCATACTCAAAGCAGACCAAATAAATCCAGATATTAGAAATTAGAGCTATCTGCTGTCAGAACACTTTTCAAAATCTTAATTCTCTCTTGCAGCTGCGTAGTTTGAAAAGAAGAGCATCAACTCTAAAGCCAGAGCATCTGACTTGCAATAAATGTGAAAATAAACCACAATGTATTCACCTGGGGGTTGGTTGCCAGGAAAACTATGATGATGAATTGATTTCCTTAATTGGTATAACATCTTTTTTACTGCACAGAAACCAATGTCTTTGAGCAGGCAGGCTTTGCTACATGACTGTTTTAAAATAATTTTTTT
>NW_009204781.1:0-6205 GCF_000690835.1 Fulmarus glacialis
CCCCGTCCCCCTCCTCCTGTCCCCCCCAACAATGCACCAAATTACTCGCTTCATTTAGTGCTCATGGCTCAGCACAGGCAAATAAGAGGAAAGAGTTCGACTTGACCAGATGAGTCTCAGCGAGGGGAGGTGAAAAGACACTGCTGCTTAACTGGGGGGGTTTCAAGCAGAAAAGGGAAAAGATCAATACCGCTGGGGTTTACTCCCACTCTATTAGAAAGAATCATATTTCATATTAACATAGCCAATTTAGAAGCCACATTTACATTCCTAATTTGCATCCTGGCTTTAAAAGCTCATTTGTAATGCATTGTATAATTATTGATGCCTTATATGTGAATATACCACACAGTGACAGGTTGGGAAGGGGAAAAAATGCCGTCTGGTTTCAATAAACAAACTAGTTACAAGTTTTAATGAATGTTAGCCAGTAATAAATTACTTTTTGTTTTTTTCCCATCTCAGAGAAGAAAAAAAAAAAAGGAGCAGAGCTGGACGAGCTAATTAGAGGTTGTGTATTTCAGTAGCAAGAGTAAATGAGATACGGCGCAGCAGTGGAAAATGTACTGTGTAATGCCTCTTTCTCCCTTGTTGTGCATGAGTGGTAGTGGCGGAGCCAAGGACGGTTTCATATCTAGAACAGAGCAGAGTGAGGAAATCCTGTCTAGAAGGCAAGGCACGCTTTGCAAGTGTCAGAAAACATTATCTCTGATATTTCTTATTAAGATCTCCAGGTTTCCATGTAAGCTTAAGGTGAGCCGAGAGAAGGAGAGGAGCAGACAAAAAACATAATGACGGGTAAGTCTTAGTGTACACGTGCTCAATTATCCCTTAGTAGGTTATTTTTTTGGTTGAAGTAGGCTGAAATCACCACTAGCATGGGATAAAGTTATCTCAGCTGCATAAGGAAAACAGAAAGGTGTCCAAAAGTCGAAGACAAAATCACTCATCTAGACTGAGGACTGAGGAGCTGGGCTTGCTGTCTCTGTCAAGGGCAGGGATGAGAGGCAAAGACTGGGCAATTCGAGCTCTTTGATTTTCAAGTGCAAAAGTAGAGTGACAAGACATAGAAACCCTCAAGAAAACCTCATGTTTAACCCTTTCATGGGTGAGTCTCCCACTTTTTGCCTCTGGTCTTGGCACCATAAATAAATTGCCCTGATGAATTTCTTTGACTTTCACAGGAGTTTCATCCATGTGAGAGTAAACTTCTCACCAGAACGCGTTGAATGAGCCTTCACAGGAGGCTTGCCTGATGACAATATTTGAAATGTCCTGGCTTGCTATCCAAGTTTTTTTTAATTGGGAATTAGGAACAAAATGGTGATGCTTTACCCCAGCTGAAAGCCCAACCCCATTTTTTATGGGTTCTGAATTTTTTAAATGGTGACATCTTTTTACTTCTCCACTTCTTTGATCTGTCAGAGCAAAGCTTTCAGATTTGGCTTGTTTGGGTTTTTTCTTCTGCCATCATTCCTGGCCACCTTTCCTGCAAAGTGTTTTGCGGTTTAGCAGAGGACTTCAGTGTCAGTTATAGACTAACATATTTTGAATACTATTGTTTTCTGTCTAGACAGCATTTGAAATGTACTTTGTTCATATGACACATAAAAGATCAGATTCAAGCAGTACAGGTGGAAAACTAAAATAAAAGCAGGTAAATAGAAAAATCAGGCAAATATTAAAATATCTTTTTAGAAGCTATGGAAGAAGTAAAAAAAAAAGCTTCTTCTATTCTGCCATTGCAATTCCCAAATCCACTCTCCATTCAGAGCTATTTCTTTCTATTATCAATTCAATCTATCCCTGTGCAGCTTGAGAAGACTGCCAGGGGCTGTCAACATATATCTACTGCACCTTCTTCATGTAGCATCAACCAAAAATGTGAATAGTTCAGAAAACATGTCTCCCTTTCATGAAATATGGTGCATTTTAGTCACCCTAGAAGCCATGAAATTGCTCAGACAGTCACTGTGGTACCGAGATATTACTATTATGTTGATAAAGTAAACGCTTCCCAATGTCCTGTATCTCTCTCAGGTGCTATCGGAGAAAGCTGATGGAAAGGAGGCAGTGCTGGTAGTGTCCAGGCCAGCCTTCTGAAGTGAGGACACTATTCGCTCCGACTCTGTCTGCAACCCCAACTACTGTTGTAGAGCATAAGGAAAATTATCTACAGATTCAAATCTTGGTCATCTTCTAACCACTCGCCAAACAAAAAGGAGATGTAGTCCCTCAGCTGTATTTCAGAAATTTCCAAGAAAGCAGAGGTAGGGGATGGTTCCTCCAGCTCCATAGTGATTGCCAGCAGAATACCAGCATGCTGTGCTATGCTCCTTTACTTTTACATCACTGATGTGTATCTAAAAGAGATGTGCATAGGTAGCTAGACTGTACTGAAGAAGAAAAATGAAATAAAAAGGTGTTCTGATAACATGACAAATTACACCCTAAAGGTGGGATTTGGTATAGGCACCGATGTCTTGAGGGTTTTCTAGACGCTCTCTCCTATGAAAGACAGAAATTGGCTTATTCAGGTTGCTATTCATCTTATCCTAAAGTAGACATCCAAAATACATCATATGAATCCTTTCTTAAAAGCGCTTATTCCTTTTTCCTTTACAAAGGAAAGACTTCATAAAAATATAATTTGCTTAGAAGTTGAAAATTATCATATACATGTCTAATAGAAGATAATATGAATCCTGCTTTTAGGGTTTAGGGAATGTCAGGCTGAGGGGAAGAGACATCAGCTCAGTGATGGTAGCTGGAAATGTTTTGTTGCCTTCTCTTTCCTGGTATATCCCTTTCTCTGTGATTAAGTTGAAACTGAAAGCAACCAAGCTTTTCCAGATGTCTTTGGAATGTTTATCCGTGTCACCACTTGAATCAGTGCCGTCACTTTCACTTGTCTCCATCTTATAATAAATAGGCAATCAGGGCACAGAATGGAGAGTGTTAACTTCTTACATGCACTCAAATTCAAATTTTCGCACACAATCCTTTAAAGTTAATTAAATTTAAACAGAATCTGATGTCATTGGACTCAGTTAATGATAGTGATGGGAATAGGATCAGGGCCTAAAGCAAAGGAAAAAAAAAAATTCTGTGGAGAATGCATGATGTGTCTTTTGGTTTTATCTTCTGCCACAACTTCATTCTGCTGCCTCCCAGTAAATACTGTATATATGCATGTGCCTACATTATAAAGAACAACTATGAAGTCACTGGAGCTGGTTGAGTAATCCAATGTGAACAATGCATTCATGCTATTTTGTCTCATTTTATTTTCAGAAGACATCAGTGAAAACCAACTTTATCAAGTATATTGAGTGTTAAAAGAACAACAGTAAAGCTAATTTCCCATAAGCTCACATATATTTAATACAAAGGGTTACTCATGCAATACCCCAAACTTGCTAAGTGGCAGATCATCCTTGTAACACTGTGGACTGGATGCAGGAAGGAAAGGATATTTCTTCTTAGTTCAGCAACCTCAAATTTAAGCATGTAGTTTAATCACCAAAGTCTTCTATATAATTAATGGGGAGAGATAGGCACTCAGGCAACTTCATCTTTTAGGTTTCTCAGAAGAGATTGGTTCTCTTCTGGAAATATTCATCTTTCTGCACTGATGAGTTGTAGCTTAGGTGAGTAATGTAGACTAGATGTCTAACCTTTAGATGACCAACTTTCCAAAAGAAAAGATGTCAGCGAGGATTCAGGCTTGCCACTAGGTTGTTATTCCATAGCTATCAGGCACACACCTGGCCTTTCCCAAGGTGGAAGTGTAACGTACCACTGAAGGAGTGATCTACGCTTTCAGGACAGGTCTGCAAAGCCTAAGGGATAACAGCCATGACCTCTCTGTTTTCCCTTTGCAGGCTGTCAGAGGTAGCCACCTCACTTTGTTGACTACGATGTAGAGAATCTGGACACTTTAGGAAGATGGGTTATGACTGTAACCATCTAGGTCTAACTGCTTCCACCTAAGGAACATAGGTTTGACTGCTGTGGGGATTAGAAAAATAATGATAATAATGTTCGTATAAGGTTGAGACTCTCTGAACAAGTTTCCTTGGGGTTTTGCTGTGCCTTATTAAGAACAAGATCGCAACATACAGTGCGCAAAATGCCTTCTCTGTACCAGGGTAATGTGGACATCACAAAATTGTTCTGCTATAAACTTTGTGCTATGCTGAGAAATCATATACTCCAGAGGAATATGTGTGTATATATCCTCTCTATCTAAATATATAGTTAGAAGTAAAAGTGTATACATGCATATACAGACACACAAATATATATATTATCCACATATACAAATATAGTTGTATAGTATTTTTTACAGTTCGAAAAGAACAGGTTTGCTTTCACGTATTTCAAGTTAATGATATGAAGCACCTCAGCTACACTATAACTGTTAATCTGAATTTTGTTTTGCATTTTGATTATAAATTAGAAGAATGGTACATTAACTCTGTTTTGAGGATAAGATTTAAAAAGGCCCTGTTTATTAAGCTGTTACGGTGGTGATATTTGCAGCATACATTACATTTATAATTGACTTATTAAAACTTATACACTGCAAATTATAGTGATAGTACCCACAGGCTAAAAAAGCATCAAAATATATAATGGCAATTTAAGAAGGTTTGTATCCACAAATGGGAATTTTTATCTGGTGTTCTCTTGTTCTAATGTTTTACTCACAGCTTTTGCAATATTCAAATATGTAGCTGAAATGCTGCAAAGAGATATTGGGAGGAAGCACGACACAAAGGGACTCAGAAGAACACATTAGGTGATATTACAAAAAAGAGCCAACATACAGCAACATAAGACAGTATTCCAGGGAGCCTTTACTTCAAACTTAAAGGAAAGGTGGGGTAGTCAACTGGGTCATCTTTTACTCTAGGCTATGGGTAATATAGACTAATCCCTCACACCCTGCCTTCATAAAAATGTGTCACTATCTCCCTACACATTAGTAGAACAGTGGAGATTAATGCAATAGACACTGCAACAAATTCAGAAATAAAGGCCATAAAAATAGCTGACCTCCTCATGAGATCTACTGAGCTCCTAATGACTGCCATAAAAATATTTATTCTCCTAACATGTAGGCTCCAACAAAAGAGCAAACAAGGAGTGTGGTGATAAACCCCAATTTGTCCAAGCTTCAACTTGGATTCCTTTGAACATATTTAGGGGCAATCCAATGACATGGATGTTTTCCTTGGTGACACTGCACAAAGGTGGTCGGTAGATCAGAGATGGGCTTGAGGAGGGACCAGCAAACAGGGTGAGAGAATACACAGTGCAAAGCTGTGAATGACAGCCTGAAAGTTGGGTTATCGTATAACCCGAATGTATAACCACAGGACTTCATCCATTGCATCATTCATGATTCTGCAATGATTGTCTTCCTCTGGCTTGTCCCCAGGAGCTTGTCCACATGAGTAAGTAGCTACAGATTTGTTGATCTGGAGATACTGTCTCTTACCTTCTGGCAATCAGCACATGAGGTTTAAATTTAGATTTTGTATGTGGAAATCATTGAGAGATGAAAAAATGAGACACAAAATGGCTAATGTTCAGAAAAATCTTAAACAATTATAGGAAGACAACGCATTTTCCTAATAACAGAAATTTAGTGCCCTAAGACGCACAAAACACCACCACACAGCTGGCAGGATCTAAGTGAGACCCAAATCCTTCTGGAGAGGTAGCCAAAGGTCAGGCAGGACACCTTAACACACTCTTAAGGAAAATGAATCCTCCCTATTGCCTATGTTGATCAGGTCTCCATTGGTTAAAGGAAGCTTAGACACCATGTTCAAATACGGACACCCACATTGCTACAGTATAGAAATCAAAATTTAGCTGCCTCAATACGGAGCTGAATCCCACTTTAACAGGGTAAGCAATTAATGCTTAATTGGTAAAAAGTGGATAAAATGAGTCGTATGCTACAGACCATATCTAGAATCACAAAACTCAGTTCTGAGTCAGGAACTGAACTGATTCCCACTCTCATGACACTGCTACAAATCTGCTCACCTCTCTCGTAACAGCTCAAGCACTGAGATTTAAAATACATAGTGTCTTCGGCAACAAGTTACAAATGCGTCTGACACAGGTGCATTTAGATTGAGGCTTTCAAAGCCATCTAAGATAGCTTGTCATGAAACTGGGCATTCCT
>NW_009204781.1:6236-13167 GCF_000690835.1 Fulmarus glacialis
CCCCTCTACATTTTGAAAACTTCTCTTTTTTCTTCCCCAACTCAGGAAATAATCAGAAAGAAACACGGGAAAAGTTTCAGCAAGTTTCTTCCACTGTAGTTTTTTGTGCAAGGCCTATCAGAAATGTATCATGCTCTAAAATGTGACAGAGATATGACAAGGCTTAGGCATTCTGGGGCTCTCAGAGCCAAGAAGATATTCTGAAATTGTGTGACATTCACTTCACTGAGATGTTTATCGAATGTCACAGAATGTGGCAAGTCAAGTAACAAAATGCTGAGATAGATATGGATCAAATACATAAGTAAATACATTTTAGTTTGGTTGAATGATGGTTAACATTTCACTCCATATCTCACTTCTGAGTAAAAAGCAAACAGAAAAACCTTTAACCATAAGGAAAATCAATAAAATAAGCAGGAATAAACATATCAAATATACACCTAAGAAAAAGAAATAAAAGGGGCCAAGACCAGCTCTAGGTAAAGCAAAGGAGTCAGTCACCCAGAAAGAGTAGCTGGCCCTAGTAAGTGACAGATGAAGTCTTGGAGTACTTTTTCCTTACTGATGTCTCACCGAATAGGACACACTGCCCTGCAGCTGGTCCCTGCCTGCTGCCCACACAGCGAACGCAGGCACCTGGCTGCTGGTACTGCTGGGGTTTGCAGGGCAGGGTAGAGGTCTGCAGAGCAGCTATTTCTGCAGATCAGTGCATGCAACTCCACCCAGCAGTCTGTTGTGGTCCTCACTTCCATCGCACTAAAGAAACCAAAGACTCGGGACTTTGTTCCAGGGAAGTTATTTTGCTCACTTTGTTAAGGCACTAAAATTCAGTTTTCCTCACGTTGTTGAAAAGATGTGAGATAATTATGAAGTCTATCCTCTTTACTTGTTAGCACTGCAAAACATGCTATTTGCTCTCTAGGGCAGTATGTGTTCCTGCCTAGTTCACTGCAACACTGTGTTAACACAGTTTAAGTGAAGACTGGCTGAGGTTCTGCACCATGAAATAATGATTATGGAAATACCGATGTTCATTGCAGCAATATATATGACTCATAGCAATTTGAGAGCCTGAGCCCATAGCTGCATCTAGTTTCTAGTCTGGAGCATGCTTTCTCAGTGGTCACTGTGAGGTTTTTGTTTGTGCTGCATTGCATTAGGAAAACATGTTCAAGCAGGGACATCCTGCAGATGATCATGGGTAGACAACCCATCCAAAAGCAGATGAAGCTAAAAAGCATATATAAATTCCTGGCTACAAGATGCCTAAGCCTAGATTATTTCACCTGTGTCAGAGTTAGTGAGTGTGTAGGCAATGCAATTAGATCAGGGACAGGAGACCAGTGTGGATCAGGTTCTGTGTTACAGAGATGAGGCCACCACTGACTTCCTGGTCGGGGAACCGCACTTTGGTCATTAGCTCAATGCTCATTCCAAATAGTTTGCAGTCTTCTGTATCCTGGTAAATGTGGGAAGAGGTCTGGATCAACTCTATAGCAGTAATGTCGGCATTTCTCAGTTTAGGACCCAAATATTTTCAGTGCTGTTTGAGGTACATGAAAATCCCATGTAGACCCCATCTAGGTGCATAATAAAGTTAATTAACAGCTGTGGCACGTCTAACTATACAACCTTAGCTTGTAATTCTCCATTAAAAGCTTACTGCATTATGTGGCTCCACAGATGTTGTCTCTCAACACAAGATTCATCTTATAAAACATGTATGTCTACAATACAAATGTCTCTTCCTTAGTTATCTGGCCAGTCTCAGAATCAACTTAGAGAAACCCTCACTTCTTAACTATGATTTGTTGCTCCCTATAACAATGTCTGGACCACAATGAATCACAGCCTGAAAATTCCTTTTCCCTTCCATTACAGAGAAGATGGACCATATCTAGGGTGCTGAAGAGCTCTAATAATAAAGACCACCTCTTCCATATTACTCATGTTAAATTTATTGCTAGTGTACCTGCCATAAGTAAATTTGGAACCAACCAGCACTTTAATGATCTACTGACAAATGCCTTCTTTTAGCTTTTTTTATTTATATATTTATAAAGAAAGGTCATCATTACAGCCTCTGTGGTTCTGCCAAGAATGAGGAGCTGAGGAGCCATAGCAGTGTCCTAGAGGATCCCTGCAAACAACTTGGTTTTCTGATGCTGCATCAATGCTTCTGAAGATCCACGTCCCTTACTGTCCAGCTTCCTCCGTCCTCTTGTTATATTCCATACTTAAGCCCTTGGTTTAATGGGAGTAAAGTAGGTGAAGCAGGATTCTTATTAACAACAGGGGAATGCTGAGTAACATGGAATCATAGAATCATAGAACCATTAAGGTTGGAAAAGACCTCTAAGATCATCAAGTCTAACCGTTAACCCAACACCACCATGCCCACTAAACCATGTCCCTAAGCGCCTCATCTACACGTCTTTTAAATACTTCCAGGGATGGTGATTCTACCACTTCCCTGGGCAGCCTGTTCCAAGGCCTGACAACTCTTGCAGTAAAGAAGTTTTTCCTAATGTCCAGTCTAAACCTCCCCTGGCACAACTTGAGGCCATTTCCTCTCGTCCTATCGCTTGTTACTTGGGAGAAGAGACCAACCCCCACCTCGCTACAACCTCCTTTCAGGTAGTTGTAGAGCGTGATGAGGTCTCCCCTCAGCCTCCTCTTCTCCAGGCTAAACAGCCTCTTTCTGACCCTGGACACAGAACTACTATTATTCACAGCACATTGGTCAGCTTCATAAAATAAGTTCAGAACGACGTGCACATGGTCTAATTAAATGATATATAGGGGGAAAACTTATCAGTATGGTTTGGTGATATATGGTAAAAGCACTGCCATTACACCTATTCTGACAATGAGACCATTGGTTCAGAGATAGAGATTATTTTCTTACCTTTATTTTCTGAGCATTAAAGGGTAATTGAGGAACTTCTTTCAAACTATACTTTGCAACACTAATGCCAGTACACTGTTTTTATTCTGAGACTGTCAACTATCTACGTGACTCCGAGTGGCCTGGAGACCAAGAGACTGACCTTTGGTATGTACCTTAATAACACATGCAGTGGGACTTGAGCCCTTCTGAGTACCAGCTCACTGCATTTCACAACAGGCTCACTGTCAAGTGATATGTCACATGCGGAAAACAAACACTTACAAAGAAAAAAAAAATATTAATAAAGATGATTCTCGTACGGAGGCATACAACTCCCATGCAGCCGTATTCAGAGAGTTCTGTGCAGACCAGTAGCTTACAAAGACCACAGAGATGTTTCCCTTAAAACTCACAAAGATACTTCTGCTTTTCATAGGTTGTACTTTCCCCTGTAAGACAGTGTGACCTGAGTCAGATATGCTGTCATAACCAGGGCATTGGAAACAACTAGTAAATGAAATACTGATATGGTAAAAGGTGATGCACTTTCTCCTGAGAGCAAAGATCATGAAATTAAGATGAGTCCTTCTTCCTATGAGTTCTGTTCTATCTGTGTTTTCACTGTGGTAAGATCTAAGTACTTCTGTTCCTGTTCATAAAGGGACATAGCATGTTATATAAACTTCTTTCTTTAACTCATTTCTTTAAAAGGGAAATCAGTTGCCCTGCAGGGTCATTTTTGTGGATAAGAGTGGTCTTTCTGAGGTGTTCACTGGCCTGTGTTTATGCTGAAGCACTTGGAGGAAGATGTGTGCATACCTCTCATCGAGGGAACAGGTTAAGAGTCTCAGTTTGTCCAATGTAGAAACATACTTCTTCCTGCACGAACAAGCATTGTCTCCATAGTAAATTCTCTCCTTTCAGAGGATCAGAGTAGCTGCCCATAGTCCTAACTCCCAAGGTTTCTGTGAGCTTTGAGAAATGCTGGAACACCCAGTGCATGGAAATGAGGGCTGAGACCTTCACTGTTCTATGGACAACTAGCAGGAACAGCAGAGGACAGCTGTGGCTGATCACAGGAGTGGTCTGAAGAACAAGAATCAACCTGCAGTATTTTTTCCCATCTGGGATTTCCTAGGGCTGGTGGATTCATGCCCCCTGGAATACATGTTATATTTCAAGCAAGAAGTGCTAAAGTTGCATAAACTGGAAGCCCAGTCCATCTCATCAGGAGTGCAGGTAGAAGTAATATTAAGCATTATATGGGAAGGTTTAATACCAGTCTTGGCGCAATCCTGCCCTGCAGACTGTGGCTGTATTTTTCACCTGCAAGAGATCTCATGGTTCTAAGTTTATGAAGTTATTTATACCAAGGTAATGAACACTATGAGATTTCAAATTTCCAGAACAATGAATTGCTCAGAGTCTCTTTATTACCTATAGGGCCTATTCCTTTGACCCGTGGCAGACTGAGAGGGAGAGGCATCTGGCATGAAGTCCTGTCCTGGTGTAAAAGATTATAAACCCATTGGCTGTACTCTGAGATTTGTTAAAAAAAAAAAAAAAAAAGTTGATTCTGTAGTAAACTCGACTAACCACAGTAGGAAAACTCTACTACTCTTTGTAAATGTGGTTGTATGCAAAACTGATGACATTCGTGCATCTTCCACTGACATTTATATTTATTATCTAACAAAAAATATGTGTGTACCAGGGTTTATTTAACTTTAAATGGCAACTCTTTTGCCACTGAATTTGTATTAGACTACATAAATGCAGCAGAGTGAGTCATAAGTAATTTGTTTGTCATCATCTTGGAGGGATGAGGGAGGAAAAGCATGAAAACTTGCATTGAATAACTTTCATGATTTCAAATGCTGCCTGATTTCTCTCTTTTCTGTTGCCATTTATATCTCTGATAAACTATTCGACACATATGAAATGTTAATCTTGACTAATTTAAGTGGTTGGCTGTGGATAATTTTTTCTCCTAATTTTTTTATTAAAAAAATTATCACAGAGAAAAAACACATTCTAAAACAAATAAAGGAAACATGAAAATATTTGCAATTTCACTAATTCCTAGTGGGATCATTGTTATGGACAGGTCTGGACAGGGTAAGTGAGAAGAAATAAATATTAAAAAATAGAAGTCCAAAAGACATCAAATGTTTTTTAATTGAGATTGGAAGCATTCCAAGTTTGACTTTCAAAAAAGGCTTTGATTTACAGTAGTTCATGTTGGGCTCATGTTGTGCCTGCCAAAAATCCAAAGTAGATCAGAGCTTTTTTTGAAATAAACACACGCCTAATCTGATGTAGGTATTTCAAAACTCCCACTGCTTTAGTTGTAACATCATCTGTTACTGAATGATTTATAAATCATCCCTCTGCAGGAAAATTTCTACGAGGCTGAGAGTAATATATTTCAACTTTGGGACACAAGGACATGTTTAAATGCCATATTACAATTGATGGAGACCCTCCACTGTTTTTAAAAGTATTTGTGAAATGGATTATCCCTGATTTCCTGTATATCAGACAAAAACATTACCTGGAGTACAAAGGTATGATAGAGTGTTACTTCTTTGGTTTTCCACTGAGTAGAAAGGAGACAGAAGGGCAGAATTGTTAACAAACATTTTATTCTGCTTGATTTTCAACTGTACATGATTTCAGTTCCTTTGTAAAAGAAGGAAAACACCCACCCACTTTTGCTTTTTTAGAAAAAGGCATGTTCACAGCCTGGATTAGTTTATAACAAAGTATTTTATTAGGAGAGATCACTTCGTGTTGGGGGGGTAGAATTTGTCTTGGCTGAGTTTAGATATCTAAAAGCAACAGGTTTCTTCTCATTTACTTTTGGGTAGATTCCTTCTGGAGTTGATCCTAAGAGACTGCCTATCTTACAGAGAGCCAGGTAGCCCACCCTGACACTGGCAAGAGTATTCACCCTCAGGAAATACCTATGTCTCTGCATTTGTTAAAGACAAACCCCAGATGACTACAAAGAGTGGTCTTTCCGGGGCAATTTGTCTAAGTAGAAAACCAAACACTGTTTGTTGCATGTGGGACAACTTTTGCCACCCCAATGGGAAATGCTCACATTTTAAGTTGCAAGTCTAATGCAGAGATCAGAACAGGGGATACCCTGAAATGGTGGCGAGGTCGGTGGGTGCTGCCCAGTCTAGCATTTCGTCAGTGGGGACAGAATTGAAGTGTAGCAGGCACTCATGTCCACAACAATTTTTGAAGAAAAACTTGTTCTTAAATTAAAAAAAAAAATCTTAATGTTAATAATTTTTTTTTTTTTTTCACAATTGAGGAAGTACACAAAAATGTGCAGGATATGCTGATGAAATTATTAGCAGACTAAACTCTGGAATAGCTGTTACTGAAAATCCAAAAAGGATCAGTATTCCTTTTTTTTTCTCTCACCTTACCTTCAGCTGTAAAAACCAATCCCTTTGATTTCCAAGTTCAATATTGACATTCATGCACTGATTCCTAACTTCATCATGACAAGAGTACATAGTTAGTCATTGTGGACACATTCCCTGGACAAAATGCTATGGTGTGAACATTTTGGCAAAAGAATAGAGATAGACTGACAACAAGGCATTTTACAGGCACAAGTTATCGTTTTGAGATTACAGCAAAAGCAGAACAGAAAAGCAAAGGTTAACAAATTCTAAATGTTTAAATTTCAGCTTAAATGTTTCAATTCTACAAACTGAATCTTTTCTCTCCTTAGACATACTTCCATTCTGTCCACAAAACCAACTGTCTTAATTCATGCACACTTTATACCTAGCTGAATACTGTCACTTTTTTTTTTTTTTAAATTTGTCAAAACAGAACAGATCAATCAATTCCGCAGTTTGATGGTGAGGACATCTTATGCAATTCTCCAAAAAAATTATATAAATCAAATTTACAGTGTGTTGCGAATAAGTGATTTAGAGGCCGCTTAAAGAATCACCGTCAAAGAAATCAACAGAAAGTGATTTTAATGGAGATTAATAAAGTTGCAACCTA
>NW_009204782.1:0-39625 GCF_000690835.1 Fulmarus glacialis
TCTATGATTCTATGATTCTATGACTGTTCCTATCTACTTTTGGCTGGAGATTGAAGGCCCTGAGTTAATACCTGCTGGAGTCATTAGAGAGATGCAAAGCAAATCCAGCCTTAAATGTATAGCCCATTTTGACAAAACTAGACCTTTGTTGTTTTTTTTTTTTTCCTACAAAGTAAATATGTGGAATTTGTGTACTGTAAAAATAGCAGACACAACTGTAGGCCTTTCTTTGAGGGAACTAAGTGGATTGCTTCTTCATTTTCCTCTTAGGTGTAGAGACAGGAAGAAAAGAGTAGCATGAAATATTGACTGAAGAAAAATGTTCTGTTATTCATCTGGTTTTTTCGCCCGGACAGAACTCAGGGGAGATTATAGAAAAAGATTTTTCGTACTTCCCTTACACCATTGTAGGGGAACTGTCTACACACCACAAACATAGGCTTGTGCCTCATAGCTACATGGACATTCTCTGTAAATCAATATATTCATACTATGAGACTACTAAACAAAACAAGACTTTGGGTAACAAGACTTGACATATAAATGCAAACAAAATCCACCTGGCCAGCCAGATAATTTTGACGGACGAAAAAGTGGTGTTTTACAGTGAAAGGATACAAATGAGAATGCTGTTGTGGGGGTGCTCAGATAAACAAGCCCAGCTCTTAGGACAGGGCAGTGAGTGTGTTGGGAAGAGCACACCCAAAACTGTCTGAAAACACTTTTGCCTCAAATTGGTCATGCTAAAGAGGAAGGTGATTGTCAACTAGATCGAACATGAACTAGGGAATTACAAGCAGACTTTTGAAACAGAGAAGGGTTCAGCTTGAAAAGTTATATGAAATAAGTATAAATATTTTTACTGGGGGAGAGACACAGAGGGAAACGGGAAGGGCTGCCGGGGGGTGGCACCACTCCCCTGTGTGGGCCAGGCAGCGCTGCCTCCTCTGGGGCACCCCGGGGAGCTGCCCCCCATGGGCAGGGTACCCGCACCGGTGTGTGCCCAGCACCGCTGGGGCTGCCTCACCACAGTGCATCCTGGAGCTGGAGCACCCACATGCCCTACAGGAGGGGTGCAATGGGGCAACCGCACACCCAGGGAGTTTATTAATGGTGTTTGAAGCAACTGTGAAAGTGAAAGTTGAACTTATTCCATTTATACCTGTGATGCAATATTTATACTCATGGTAATACTATACAGACACAAATACACAAATACTAGACAGACACTTATGCATACAAACACATGTTTTTCTTACTGATTCTATTTGAAGACAGAATCTTCAAAGTTCTTTGTGGTTCTCTGAAGATAGAACCACAAATAATAAGAATTGGGGTAATTTGACTTCATATCTAAAAATTTAAGTAATTTATATTATACCATTTTCTAACTTACCTTATTTTAATCAGTTTCCTAATTGTCTATGGCTGTTTATGGTTGAGGAGTAGAACAAAACCAAATATTTAAAATCAGGAAGATAATGTAGTGAAAATATATTATTAATCAATCACAGATATTAGTTTAAATGCTGGAGATTCCTATTGATTGTAGGGCCAGAACAGAAAGGTGATATTTTGAAAAAAAGTCTCCTAGGAATATACAAGTGATTGAAAAAAAGCCAATCAATTGTGACTTAAAAATTTCTTTGAGTTGCCCAAGTGGAACTAATGGTCACTACTTATCTCTGCTCAGCATTCAGTCTAAATGTTATAAGATCCGTATAAAATCTGATAGGCTAACTTCTTCCCCTTTGCAAAGGAGATCTGAGAGCAGGATTAGAACAAGGTTGCACTCTGACCCTAGAAGAATTAAAAACCTTCTTAAATTATCTCTTCTGAGTAAATTTTCCCAGATGAAAAGAGGGACTGTGATGCAAATTGACTTTTCATTATATGGACATTATCCAGTGTGATTGTGATGATACTCTACACAATGAAGGGCTGGTTCTCAGCTAAGGTAGTACTTTTAGACAGGTTATCAGGCCAAAACCTAGTTGTTTTTCTGCAATTACTGTGTACAGATAAGTGCTCATAACATCCTGTCACTGCCCCTAATTAAACTATTAGTAGATGCTGACAGAATTCTTTGTTCATGTAAAACATTTCTTAATGGAAGAGAAGAACGACCCCACAGAAGCACAGTGAACAGTACTGTTTTGCATTACTTTCAATTGTATCATTCTATTAGTAATTGCCTGCTTCCTAAGTTGTCATTAGATCTTACCTCCAAAGTGTTAACTTAAAATTCATTAAAGAATGTGTTTTTTTCTGCCTGATCATTATGTTTTTCTTAATGATTGAACCTAGAGAAAGGCTTTCTAGTATATTCTGAGGGGAGATTCTGTTTCCTTAATGTATGGCTTAAGATCTCCAGACACAGAGCTAATACAACAAGCATTGCCAAATTTGCGTTGATCTGTACAGAGAAGGATAAAATACTTGAAGCCATGACAAGGAATGAAACAGGGTGCCTGATCAGAGGCACTTAAGCCTTCCAACTCTGAAGAAAATATTTAACTTAAGGTATCTGAACTTTCTTTTATTGGCTACTGCCTACTCTTACCTAATATTGAAGATAAGGCTTGCTGGGAGTAGAATGCATGTGCTTAGTCTTTCAAGGTTACAAAGGAGAATTTGCATGTGAGGGCTTGCTGCACAATAGTTTTAAAAACTAAACCAAAGTGTTTCTCCCTTTATTCCAGACATAAGAACAGTTGAAATAGGAAGTAGAGTACCTGGTAAGATGTTTTCCTTAGTTTTTGCTTGCCATTCTGTTTGGTGTTCTCCCTATGCCTGACAACAGTGTAAAGTTTGTTTGATAGTTGGTACATACATTAGCAACAACAGCAATAAAAATATCACATAACTGACTAGGTTGTGTTCATTTGAATGATAAGTTCATGGCAGTAGAGTTAAATCAAGGATTGATTTTGCTGAACAAATCAATAAACCAGCTTGAGATAGTAAAGCCTTCCTCAAAACAAAACAGAAGCAAAATATTGAGATTAATCTCATTAAAGGTCCCAAAATTATTTTCTTTTAGGGATCCATTATCTTCTAGCAGAATAGTCTCAAAAACTGAATGGAAGGAGGTAGACATGGTCAGAGAAGGATTTCACAGAGAAATAAGTTATCACTCTGATATCACAAATGTTGTCTGTGAATTTTATCTATTCCAGCATACAGTTGATGTGACAAAAACTGTGTGCTTGGTTCTTCTGAAAGTATCTGCAATTCACTCCAAATTGGCAAAAATACTAGTCAGCTGAAAAACAGTCATAAGATCCCCAGACACCAGAGCTACTCAATGAAAGGTGAGCATCCTCTTTTATTTTTAATCTTCTTTCACTTTCCTTCTAAGTTTGTAAGTGGAATGCTTGTGTTGGATGCAAGAATGATAAACAGTATTAATAATACAGGCTTTTAATTTCAGTTAGAAAAGCTAAGGTCCAAACTGTTGATCCAAACCAACCCATTTTCATATTCATTTGTATGATTTTTATTCTTCCCAGAAAAATAAATACCAATTACTTACATGAATATCTTCGCAAATGACAACTGTGAGAAATTATACTGTACTTTTTAGAACTGCATAATTAAGATTTGAAAAAACATCAACTCAAAGGTTCAGTTCTGTTTGCCATCAGGAACACATCCTCGTTGCTCAGCATCTTTATTCTTGTTGGGTAGGATCTATTTATTAATATAATATTATAAGGTCTATCTAGCAAAAGAGAGTCCTGCTCTATAACTGAGATGCTAGGCTCTATCAGAAAACAAAGTTCCAAATAAAATCAGAATTAATAGTGCAGAAGACGATAAGGAAGAGACAAAGAAGTGATCTGAGCTGTGGTTTGTTTTGGTTTTTCTTTGGTAATGCATAAGAAAATAAAGAAACCTCTTGTGATGAACTATTTTACTTCCTGTGAAGACAGATGTTTCTGCTGCTAACAAAAGAAAATTTTGTCATTGCAACTTTTGCTGACTTGTTTTTTTCCTCCTGAGCAGCTGATAGCTCAACACTTTCCCTTGATGCAGCCTACTACATCTTCCAGAAACTGAAAATTATTTCGCAATTCTATTATTATTCTAATCCAAATAGGACGTAAGTCATAAAAAGCAACGTAAGGAACTTTCACCAGATGTAAATTCAGAAGTAGAGACCTGATTATAAACAAAACTTCTAGTCAAACATAAGTCACCAGTGACTACCAGTATATTTCAGGCTTGTGTAAGCTGTTTTCTGGTCAATTTTATAATAAGGCAAATGCATGCACTAGTAAAGATAGTAATTCATAATTGGAGTCAGTATAATGAAGAGTCAAGATATAGTATCATCATGCCACAAATAGCTTTGTAGAAAAAGTCTCCAAATTAAAATTCTAGTGGAAAAATACATTAATGAAAGCTAGGTCTAGTAAGGAAAAAAAATCTTTAGTTTTCCCAGAAGAAAGTGTTCATGTTACTACCTGATAAAAGAAGCCCTTAAAGAGAACATTCAGGCATTTCTCTGGTGCATACCCTATCATATAGCAGTTCACAATTTGGAAGGATGAACATTTAATACCTAATCAGAATGATTTATTTAAGAACAATTCAGCTGGAGCAGAAGTTAACAATTAATTATTCTCTTATTTTAGAAGGGAAGGAGAACACCCACACCCACCACCCACCTCTCACTGCATAGCAGAATTATTTTTCTCAATTCTTTTTATACAATTGGCCTAAAGCATCTAGCAGATTAATAAAATATAATGGAAAGTGGAGTAGGGTTGCAAGAACACTCTGACCATTTTATTAAAATACTCTGAAATCTTTTTAAAAATCATGGTAATTACAGAAATGGTTGTGTCAGTTTTGCAAAGGAGGTTCACTTTGGAAATACATCTTTAGTGGAGAACACAGCACTTGTGTTATTGCAGAATGAGAGCAATTTTTTGTTTAACCAAGCATTCAATAACAGGTTTGTTCAAACCTGCCTGTGGCAATCTGGGTTTCAAAGTTTCTCTGCCTTTAACAAAACACAGGAAATAGCACCGCTGTTGAGAACAGCCTATGCATATTTTTTTCCTTTGGCATATTATGCAGAATAATGTGAAACGAAACATCATGAAAGGATGAAAAATGACACAGTGTAGGACTTTATAATGTGTCTATCTTCTCTGCTTTAGAAATTGTTACCAAAAAATCATCATATTTACACTAGGTTGTCTAAATGATAAAACTCAGCACTGCCGTTGAACCTGAAATATTGAAATATTAAAATATCACTATTTATTTTTGAAACTATTTAAGTGATTTTGACAGGATTCTGCATTTAGTGTTGTAACTTTCAGTTACTGTTGTTTGAACTGTCTCATATTATTGGTTTATTTTCAGGTTTTAATGAATCAAGTCATGAATAAGCAGTGCTTGCATTTTATTTTGCTTCTAATGCTATTGTCATGCATAAAAATAACTCATCAGTTCCGTTAACTGCAAATCCAATCCATCTACTTAATTAGGGGACATAATTTTATTAGCAATACTACACGATGTTGTTTAGCAAAGACATTAGTTGATTGTCACCTGGAAACCACACCTTTTCCCACATGCTTTTCCAGCTGTACTTATAAAATATACCCAAACTGATTTCCAAATGGATGTTAATGAGTGATCTGGGGCACAGTGTTTTGTCAAAACATGGATCAGAAAGCCCTGCAATGTGGCTTGAAAGGACAACAGATAGTAAAATGTTTGTGGCGTGCAAGAACTTCCAAACGTTACTCATAGTTCAGCTTTAACTGAATACCCACCTCCATTCTACAGTCTTTGCTGCTGCTTACACTAAAGATTAATTTTTTCCTAACCTTTGAAGAAAACTGTAGCTTTGCAGTTAGATCAGAGTTATATATTAGGTTTAAATTATTATTTACTTGCTGCTATTTGCATGACATTTTTCCCCTAATACCTATAAAGGTTCAGCACCTGCAGAAAAAAACTGTTTGTGAAGACTGCCTGAGACAACTTCATACAAAATTCCAAACTCCATAAAAGTGTAGGCTAAGTTCCCAAATTAATTTTAAAAGTAAGATCTTAGAACAAAGTGACTGATGTCTACAAAAATGAATCCTAGCAAGAGATGATGAATGCTTCCTCACTCTGAGGTTTTGCTATTTCTTTTTAACTTTCTGTATTATTAATCTGTCATATTATGCTAGGTAGTGTGAATGTCTCAGTGTTTCTGCATTTTCAGAATATACAAAGAGGGCTTACCTATATAGACAGATACACAGCAGAAATAAAATGTAGAAAATGTTGCACATTTTGATTTGGCCTGTATTTTACTCCAAATTATTAAGTACATTGTGATAAACAGGGAATAGTGAAGGATAGAACAAACTGAAAGATAATATCAGAGGGGGGGTCCACTGTTTTTTACATACACATTTAAAATAACTAGGTGACAGCGACATGATTTTTTCATAGACTTGTGAAGGCAGGTTATTTAACCTGCCCATTCAAGAAAATGGATGGATCTGCTAACTGACTATAAAATATAGTCACTTCAGCTGGGCTGACAGGCAATTTTGTTTTGTGAATTGTTTCAATACTTGGACAATTTCTTTTATTAAAAATTCCCAAATTGTCTGTAAGTTTTTGGAGCCTCAGTCAGGCTAGGCTGTTCTAGAGCCATGAAGCTTGATATACTGAAGATCCTATAAGCACAGAAACTCTGACTATCCATCAACATTTGAATTAACTGATAAAGGAACCAAGGAAATGAATTATTTCACCAGTACTGTTTCAAAGAGCTCTAGGCCCATAACGGTCATGACTGCAGAAACATGACTAAATCATACCCCTGTGAAATTCTGCTATGTCTGATATCCAGAATTCAACAGGCAGAAATGCTTCAATGGCCTGAATTTAGTACTATCAACTTGTATTCCAATGTAAATTATGTTAGAACAAGAAACAGGAGGAGAATAGGTTTATGACCTGTATCTGTAACAATGTAAATATCTCCCCTTTCCCCCTGAACTCCTTCCTACCTTCAAATAATACTAGATTAATAAAATGAAATATTTGTATCAAATGTTTAGGCAGATGAGTTGTCTCCATCAAAAATAATACCTTGAGCTGAATTAATTGGATTAATGTCTTATCTTATCTCCGATTCTTCAACATAGCATTACTATGCAATCCCTCTGTTTTATGGTAACATCCTCTAGCTACCCATAAGAAATGATGAAATTCTCCCTGAAGCATGATGCTGATAAAGTACCAGATGCAATTTTATTTCTTTGTGCCAATTCTATAGTTTTGTCAAATCCAAGAAGAGTTGCGCCCTTATTTTTATCCTTGTTTTTTGTTTTTTTTTTCTTTTTTTTTTTAACCATAATAATCCACTC
This sequence comes from Fulmarus glacialis, assembly GCF_000690835.1. NCBI lineage: Eukaryota > Metazoa > Chordata > Aves > Procellariiformes > Procellariidae > Fulmarus > Fulmarus glacialis. The sequence continues at coordinate 7,395 of NW_009204782.1, forward strand.
CATACACATCAGTTTATCTATTCTCATCCAAAGAGAGAATCAACTTTTGATTCACTACAAGTAATTTCATTCTGGATCCAAAGTTAAGCTTGTTCCTCATGAACTTCAGAGTTTGGAGATTTATAGTAATTAAGGTTAGATGATTAGCAACGTGTTTCTTATTTTTATCTCTCACATTGAGTAAACTACTCCCATCAAAAACTCTGGACCCTGTCACTGCATAGCACTTAAACACCTTTTTCACACTTTAAGGAAGTTAGAATGTCTAAGTCAGTGAACTTAAAATCAAATGAATGTTTATGTTTTACTGAGTGGGACAATTATTCACCAGCTTCAGTTACATGCATGCTGAAATGGATATGTAAAATAATGCTGGGCAATCGATATGGACTGTGTAGATGAGTATATATGTATTCAGTAAACCTATTATATTTCGCTAAGATACTGTATTTCTAAACAGGATTTCACCAAAGAAAATCTGCTTGATTATTGAGGAAATACACTGCAAGACAGATATTTAATCAATTTTGATCAAGAGCACATGTGCTGTTTGGCTGGTTGAATATTGAAAACAAATAATTTTCAGATTCAATACATGGCACCTCAATGATCACAGATAAACTCTTAGCTTATAGCTGGGTATGGTTTACTTAAAAAATGGAGTAGTCTCTCTTTAGCATTATAGCTTTAAAAGATACACCTGACTTGTGATGCCCTATAGCCTCATTTGAAAAATCTTTAAATATTTAATAGACTTAAAAATGCAGAGTTCAACCTTTTCCATATTTTGACAGCTAGTCCATTCTTAACTCTTCCATGTGGGTTCCTGCCACTGTAAAGCAAGATATACCCACTGAACAAAACTGTTGAACACTGGAAAATCAGTGTGTTGAAGTTTACTATTAACTGTCAAAGAGGAGATGTGACGAGACATTAGCATTCTGATACAGCACTTCTCTGGCAAACTGTCATGAGAACATGAGGCAGAACAACATCAGCCTATTGTCAGGATAATTAGAATAATGAAAATGGGAAATAAATACAAATGTAACTGTCCTCCATTACAATTCTTATAATGAACTTATAATTTGTCTCATCCTCTTTGAGCAGTGTAAAATATTTAGGGAGATTACAAAAAAGAAAAAAGAACAAATCACGGCTATATTTTGTAATGTTTAGTTGGATTGGCATTAATTTGGACACCCTTTGCTATCACAAGCCAGCACCATGAAATTGCATTTATCAACCTTGTTGTTAGTGCTTAATACTGGTATTATATAATGTGTAAATAAATTAGTGTGCAAGTAAAGAAAATATTTTGCTAATGTTGTGGTAGCCTTAATCATTGGATAGAGTAATAATATAGTAATTATGGGAAAGTTAGAAGATTTGAAGATAAAATATTAGTTCAGTCTGAAAATACTTGCTGTAAAATTTAAATGAAAATATTGTTAATACACAGCATTGTTAAGACAATTTTTAAAGAATATCCGTCTAATGTCCAGGGCATAGCTCTGTGTTTCTGTCTTTGTAAAAATTTTTTTGTCACTTCAACACTCCAAATTAATTCCTTCTTGATTTTATTATCTGGATAATAAACTGAACAATAAATCTGGATAATAAAACCACAGAAATAGCAGAAATTGAGGCTGAAAGAAATTTTAAGAGAGTTTCTACTCCCTCCTCCTTCACAAAGGTTGGGTCAGCTGTAACTGTGCCATTTCTGAACAAACACCTTTACAACCTGCTTTTAGGATCTAGAGCTGAGGGAGTTGCCACAGCCTCCCCACAAACTCTGTAGTACTTCATAGTCCTCACTGTTACACTCTAACATAGAACTTCCTTTCCATTATTTAAACTCACTTGTCTGATCTGCAGTGAGTTCTCAGAAGGGGATAAACTCCTTAAAAGCTATGTTTTACATATATGAACACTGCTACTGTCTTTTCCTTTCTTTAGTCTAAACATACTTAAACCTTTCATCTTCCTTTTGATGTCTGATTTTCCAGACCTTTGAAAAAAACTCTTGCTCTCCTTGGGACACTCTGTAGTTGAATCATTCCTTTTAGCTTGCATTGCCCCAACTGCAAATACTAAGGGTTTATCAGCTCTGAACACAGTAAAATCACCGTTTTATACTTGACATTCCTATTTATAGACCCAAGGATGGTGTTTGCTCACTAATGCCGTAACCTATTACCCTAGAGACTCCTGTTCTCTGAATATAGTCAGCTGTTTTGAAGTACCCTGTCTTATGTGGCTACTATCAATGGCATTAATGATGACAGGAAGAAACATGTTCAGATTTGAATTTCCATTTCTTAGTGGAAATGTACATCCAAACCAGTATTGACTTCTTTTCAAAGAATTTATTAGAGGATGTTAAACTTTCTTTAGGCTTTTAAAGCAGTAAATCTATTTAGGTAAGGTATTCTAACAAGACAGAATTTTCCTTTAATTTCAAAGGATATGTCCAATATAGCAAATAAGTATAATGTCACACAGAAGATAAATTATACCAGTTTCTGTGGAATATTATTGCTTTATTCATATTGTGTATTTTCAAACATGTAGTGCTGAAGGAAAAAAAAAATCATGTTTTGTGAAAGTTTTCCTCTTTTGAACAGTGGGTATATTTGCTGAAACCTGTAATGTTTTCTAATATTAATTTTAGCTATTTTGATCCAAACTAGAAATAATCCTCTTCTGTGCTAACCTCTACTTCTGAATCAAAACTCCACAGATTTACTACCAACATTTGAATGTGTCCCCTTTGTAAATGGTGTAAAAGGCATAGCGTCATGAAGAAACACTATCTTCATAAGATAGAGATATACTCCAATTAATTCAAACACTGTTCATTAAAATAAACAGCTAAAATGAAAAGAAAGAAAAAGAGAAAAGAAAGCTCCTGGAGACAATATATTAAGTTTCTCTTCATAGTGGGCAAGAAGTGAAATCTTGGGTAGAAAAGCTTAAAGTGGAGGCACTAACTGGACCGATAGCTTACAGGAACCATTTTACTACAGAAGTCCCAGAGCTCATTAAGCTAAAATAGCTGCTATTATGTAAAATAAAAAAAACCCTCTGTCATTTACATTCAAGGGATGGGGATTACAGAATGACTCAGCTGTCTCTCCATGCCAAACTCATCTTTTTCAGTTCCTTGGTTAAAAACTAACTGATTCATATTCAGGGAAACACAGTATAGCAGATCTCATTTTTTAAATTAATGCACACGGACAGGAAAAGTGGCCCCAAATAGCTACTTTTACACCCAGTGATGTAAGCGGTGTCACAATTAAGCTTTTCAGAGCAATGAAAAAGCACTATGCAGAAGAGGTGGTAGCCAGCTCCTCGGGGATTGCAGCTGATTGTCACCTGACTAATTGAAATTCCTCTGCAATGCCGGCTGCTGTTAGACTACTATGGAGCTGGCCATCCTCTGCTCTCATCGGTCTTGCAAATACTGTATCCGTCAGTCCGAATCCAAGTGAAGGAAGTTCTCATAAGCCACATCCCAACAGCACTGGGAGGGCTCAGTGCACTGAAGTCACGGCGGATGTCAGTCTGTCAGCCTCAGCGGGGATGCCTGCTGCACGTAGTATCGGCTGTCTGCCCTGTGACTCAGGGGCTCACTGTCATTGTGCAGTCCTCACCTTAGCTGGAAGTAGTTTATCTTGCATATCCAAAGATGCAATATAAATACATTTATATATGTAACATGCACATGAAACATTAGGAGTGTTTTACATAAATAAGTTCCACATTTTTATTTATAAATGTCACACAAGCTGGCACAGGTGAGGAGTCCACCCTAGAAAATAAAGTGAAAATTTGAAAAGGGGTTTGAAAATGAGTCATCAACAAGACAGCCTAAGGGTTTGTCTTTTGTTTATTTTGATTTCATTCCTTTTCCTTTCCTAATGACTGCATGACCTCGCTTGTTGTGTTATAAAAAAGAGAAGATATATTTTGTCCGTTTTATACTTTACTCACTTCAAGATGTTAACTGAGCCATCAATAAGCATCTATTTCAGCGCTTCCCAAGCATTAACTCTTAATATTGGTCACAGAAAATAGGCAAGATTTCCTCTTTTCAAAGCTGAGCTCAAGGATATCCTTGGAAATGACATTCTATTTGAACATCAACATTTCATGGAAATTAGTATTGAAATATTTGCTTTACAAAAATTACATTTTAATTTCAAGCATCTGTAAAGAAAAACTATTGACAATAATGTCAAACCATTTTGGATTATAAACCTATAACTTCAGCTAGTGTTAATAAAAGTTGCAAACCTGGCTATTTCAATGCAAAGTCTGCAAATGTCATTAAAAATATCAGTACTTTGAATACCAGTTTTAGTGTTAAAAATGTTTTTGTGTTATTTATTTGAAATAGCAGTAATACTGAAAAATGGGAAAGTAAAGATAACAGAATTGGGACTTACATAACTCAATGTCACAAAGTAATCTAGAACATGCGTCCAAACTTCAGACACCAGGAGACCAAATTCAGCATCTTCCTCTGCCAGAAGGAGGAAGATGAAAGCTCTGTCCTTCATGGGAATGCCCTAACAACCAGATTTGCGGCTAAAAAGAGGGCATACACATAAACACACCATTTGAGCAAACACGTTTAAAGATTCATATGACCACAGAGAAGAAACAGGGAAAGAATAATTTTCTATGATCATGCTTAGGACATTATTTTAGATACAGGGAGTGATATATTCTTTAGGAAATGGTCACTGTATATCCAGTATACATGTATTTGAAATTGGGACAAAACTCAGATCTTCACTTTCACAAATGAATGTAGTCTAGAAACCTTCTTCCTGTCTCTACTTTTCCTCTCTCTTTCCTTATATTTTTCTGGTTTGTGTGTTTTGTTGTTTGGTTTTTTTTTTTTCAGATATTAACTTAACCTGTTCCTAAGGAATTCCAGTGACAGAGACTTTAACTTTGCCAGGCAGTCTGTTTAATGGTTACCATCCTCATTATTAGCAAGACTTTAACTGTCTTGCTGCAGTTTAAGCTGTTTCTTATTTCCCATCTGCCATGAGAGATTATTCTCTTACTTTTTGAAAGCCTTTTATGTTCTTGAAGACTGAGCATCTTCAGGACTGGAAGTAATATCTCTGTGTATGTGTAATGAAAATCAATCCTTCCTTCCTTCCTTCCTTCCTTCCCTCCTTCCTTCCTTCTTTCCTTCCTTCCTTTTTCTTCCTTTCTTTCTTTTCTTTCTCTCTTTCTCTCTTTCTTTTGTCTCTTTCTTTCTTTCTTTCTTTCTCTCTCTTTCTTTCTTTCCTTCCTTCCTTCTTTCTCTTTTTCTTTCTCTCTTAGTTTCTTTTCTTTTTTTTTTTTTTTTTTCAGGATGGGCTACTGTTTATATACATCTGTGTGATGCTTGTTTTATTTCTCAACAACATGATACTGTTGACTCATGACCTAAATTATTTTCTGAAAAAACTGCTACCAAGCCAGTTATTTCCTATCCTATATTTATGCAGTCAACACTTTCTGAGGACATCTGTGAGCTGTGAACCCTGCTCTGTGGACCACCTGCCAGTAAATTATGTGTTGTAGTGTTAACAATACCAATGCCAAAGTTCTTTTTGGAACTCTACATGGATTGTAGCATTTTTTTTAACCTCTCCATATCAACATTGAATTGAATTTTACTGACAGTGTCATTCTGGACCTGATATTTTGCTGTTTAACATGATTTACAAAAGTATGAGAAAGTAAGGCAAAGTGAGATGAATGTCTTTCCTGGAGATATATAGCAGGTCCAGAAAATTGATCAAGTTTCAAGTTCTTACTTTTCTAATAGCCCAGTTTCCATCTTACAGCAAAAAACGGTGATTTTACAGGCGCAGGTAGAAAGGACTAATGCAACACCAGTGTCCAGTCACTAGTAGGGGCTGATGCACCCTCCTGAATTGCATAACATGACTCAGTGGCTAAATAGCTCCAGAACGTCCACTGAAGTGGGGCTTTGTCAACTCCTGAACTTTTTCCCATTTTAGTTACCATGAAATCATCTCAGTTCTCTGATGGAATACTAGGTAGTCCAGAATTTGGGACAGGATATCTGCTTAGTCAGTCTCTGTATATGCAGTGAGACAGGGCAGCATTTCCTGGCTTATGATCACAGATCCAAAACTGGATCATTACCATGTCCTGACTCCATGATAGTACCCAATTCTTCTGTAAGGGAAAACCATGAGCAGGAAGAGGTTGATAGGACCTCAGTATATTCTAGGGGGTGTGCTGCTCTGCATACCTTCTCCACAGTCTGAACATACCCTCAGCAAACAATCCAGTTGTTCATTTCTATCATCGCTTCAACATTTGCTATGGATTAGCTCCTTCTACACTCTTCTACTCACACAAAAACCCAGAAATCCTTTCCTCTTCATGATTTAATTTGCTCAAGCCTTGACTTTATGCCCGGAAGTACTTGTGACAAAATTGACAGCACAGCAGGTAATGATGGAATACAAGACTAACACTGGCAAAATAAAACCATAATTATAATTTCATACACGCACACAAATGCAACCTATCTATCTATCAAGATAGATACAATATAGATTGTAACATGGTGCCCTAAGTGTGTGAGCACAAGATAATAACAGCAGCTTTGAGAGTACATGCACAGATGATACCAGGAGCTCTGGGGATATAGCCGCAGATCAGAAACAGTCAATCACTGATCACTAAAGGAATGCAACCTTGAAAGCTGGACAGAGCTGGTTTATAGTTTAACAGAGAGAACAAAAACCATACATGCAGCATATGTAAATCATCCCACACATGCTGCCAAAACAAAGATAACAACAAGGAAGTTAAATGACAGTCACAATCTCTACTAGAAGAGGGAGGGAGGAATGAAAAAAGAAACAGAAGAAATGCTCTAGTATTGCCCCTGGTTTAAGGATGCTATGCCTGATCAATGCCACTACTTATTTGCAGCAATTCTTCTGTTTCCTTTGGTAGACAAAGAACATTGCTTGTTCATTTGCATTCACCGTATTTTGCTATGGTAGTTATATGTAGTGTGATCTTTTACAATACAACCAGGTGAAGTAAACAAGAATTTTTAAAAGATGTGTGTGTGTTTTCTGCTCCAGTTTTCCCACATGACAAGGTGATTGAGGCCATGGACTGAACCAGAATATATTTGGGTGCTGCCTATAGATAGCTAGATAGATCAATAGGTAGATCAATAGATAGATTGATATTCCCTGATATTTGTATATTTGTTTACTGACATAGAATCTTACTCTCTATAACTGATGAACAGATCTTCATTGATTTAATAGAACTAGAGGGGTTTATTAAGAACTGTAGACAAGGAGAGAAAATTTAAAACTCAGATGTTGTATAGATATAATCAACGTATATCAATAAGAAAATATTATAAATATTACTTATTCAATATTAAAAAACTCCTCAGTACCTATCTTCTTTTAAGGCTGTAAACTAACAAAATTTGTTGGAAAATACAAATCACTAACATACTGAAAGTTCATAATACTAATGACAATTTCAAGGATTAATATGTTCCTAGGAATAAGGAATTGCTTTTGCTGCATGGATATTAGTTTGATATATAACATTATCATATCCAAAAAAATTCAACAGAGGATGATAATAATACCTGAAACTTGAAACCACTACCTTGACGGAACTCATTTTTTGTGAAATACAGCTCCTGCTACTTTTTAAATACTTGTGCAAGATTTTGCTACTGTAAGGTACGTTCATGTATGCTCTCAGTGAGAAATTTGGCCTGTAATACTTCCCTCAGCCTTCTCAGGAACACACTGAAATAAAGTCATAGAATCATCAAATCATTTAGGTTGAAAAAGATCCTTAAGATCATTGAGTCCAACCATTAACATAACACTACCAAGTCCACCACTAAACCATGTCTTAAATACATAAGACAATATTTTGATAAATTCTGTATTCTTATGTTTGTAAGATGGGCAGGTACTATTTGATAATGACATAGAATTTCTAATATAAATAAACATTTTCTTCTACCATAAATAATCTGCATACACACATATGCATACATATATGCTTATGTAAAATCGTGGACATATGCAAGGTACTGATCGACAATAATGAGAGACTTTCTTTTCTCCAGTACTGCATTTCATAGAAAACCATCAACTGGGTTGAAAATGCTAGTATTTCATACTAGCAATAAACATACATTCTTGCAATGGAATGAAACATAAGTAAAAGAAAAGTGTTATTGAAATGTATTTCAATATATTGCAGAAGACAACAATGCAAACAAGTATGTTAAGGTTTCACGTAACAGGGTGGTCATAGTTACCTGAAGGAACACTTTTACTGAAGGATGGAAAAGTCATTGATACTAGCACAAAGTACTCCTTCCAGTATTCACTGGGCATCAACCATGAAGCAGCAGCAGAACTGATTTGTTCATACCCAAATTATGAGAGAGACAAAACTTGTATATGAAAAATTGGTAACAGACCATCACTTTCTGGACTGTGAAACATCCAAATGAAGCCACTAACCTTTGAACCAATCCTCATCAGGATGGGGAGTGAGGAGAACCCAGGCTTCAGTAAATGGGTAATCTGATGCTTATAACTCCTCTTCTTCATTTGATTATTTGAGAGGACTTGTGTTTCTGAAGAACTTGATAATCAAACCACACAAACTACTTCAAAGGCTATTCTGGTTGCCAAACACTATTTTGGTTGCCAAATTAGCTGTAAAGCTCCAGCCTAAGTAGGAGCTGATTTTCTCAGCTGAGGAAGATTGCCCATTAGAAATACACTGCTTCCATCCCAAACCTGCTGTCTGGACTGTGGGCTGTGAGGTCTGACCACTTCCAACAGAGAGGTGTCCATCACCTCTCTGAGTTTTATAGTTTCTGCATGATTTGCCCTGTACTTAATATTTCCCACACATCATATTCTCATATCCATATGGGTAAACTAGCACAAATTTAAAATTATTTATATTTAGACTGTGTTATTTCACTCACCTGTAATTCCTATGTGAAGTAGACGAAGCACTGAAATAGTAATGTACCTGTCTGAGCTGGTGTGTTTCACAAAGCCATCCTCTATCTACAAATCTACTGTTTTCATTTTCAGAATCAAGTTAGTTCTTGAGGGCTCATACAAGAAAATACCTAGATGAGAGCTACTGAAACATTATTGTTAACTTTGCATGTTTTCAGTTTTTATAACATTATTTATAAAAAATGATAGTTCAGCTTTATCCAAAGCTTTGGCAGAGCTTAGGTAGCAAGAAGAGTATATATGATCCTATAATATGATCTATGAAAAATATACTGTGTCAGTCTGAGGATCCTGAGTTCTTTTCTATTCAGAGAAACATACTTTGACCTTTAGCAAGAGCTAAACTAAAACTGATATAAAACCTGGAGTACAAATGAGTTTGCAGCACAAATATTGTATTATTTGAGCCTGTCTATTCCAGTGACTGAATTACGCTGTCAGAAAGAAAAGCTCTGCAACGTCTCTGTGTCTCACAGTCTTCACGTAAAGTTGCCTTGAATTTAGCATCATAATAATGGTAACAGAGAAATACAAATCAAACGGAAGTGACTACTGCTAGTCTCATTAAACTCTCACAATAAATTAAAATTAAATTAAATACAATTTGAATACTAATTGGAAAGAATATTACAAAATAACAGAGCCAGTTTTGGGCTGAACCATCAGAACACCTGCTGGCAATTGCACATTTAAGTTAAGTTAAATTATAGTACAACTCTTCCATTATTTAGAAAGGAGGTAAGGAAGAGTCCCATGACTTATCTACTGCCTCAGATCCCTTACAGTTTAATGAACTGTAACTCACTTTTTTACTCTTTTTGATAAGATCAAAATATTTATTTGAAATAGATTGATAGGTAAAATAAACCCAATCTTTCTGGTTTCAGTTTTTTATTGGAATTGGGAAGACTGATTCATTTTTACTGAAGACAAACTTACAATCCAAACTGTATTTCCTGACTGGACCACATGTCTCACTTTAGAAACCAAATCACGTGAAAGAACATCACTGACCTTCTGCCTGCTTTCACACTCGTCTTGGCTTGGATCCACCATTCATCCTGGAAAAAGGCCATATGGCACAGCAGAAAGCAGAGGTCTAGGTATAAAATAGAGTCAATTTGTACAAATCTAGACCAATTTAGACATTTCTTCTCCTGGCAACATAGAAATCTCTATTTTTTGTCATGCCTTTGTTTAGGCTTGGAAAAGTCACAGAAGAGGAGACATGCTGACAACAGACACTTCCAGCACTTTTGGAATCAAATTTTCACTGACCCGAGGAGGGTAAATGCTGCCTGCAGTACCCACGCTCTCTGCTTATCACCAGTTTCACCCTGTCGTTCCAACCTCACGGAGCCAAGATACTCAATTACAGCTAAAGTGAGCTCCAGGTCTGCCATTTACCTGCAGCCATCCGTACCACTCTTCAGTCCCCTCCTTTCATCATTCTCTCCTGCTTTTCTCTCTAACACTCTTCTCCAAAGAGAAACAACTAAAATTTTAATTTCCTAATGCTCTTCTTAAGGGCACTATGAAAGCTAGAGCCACATGTGGCTCTTATTAATTTGTCTGTGTGTCAGAAATTAATCCAATAGAATCGATAATGTAAATGCAGTTTAAATGAGCCAGGTCCAGGGTTTGTGAACAGGAGGCATTTCCTGGTGTGAGAAAAGATCAGCTAATGAGTGCAAACTTCTAAAATGGCTACGAGCTACCCTTAAGTTTACGGCTCAATACACTTGGATTCACTGTTAGCCCATTCCCAATTACACACACAGAGTTTTTTTATAAGCAGATTATAACTGTAGTGCCTTTTTAATGATAATGTCAACAAAAAGCAGGGTGGATTTTATAGTCTTGCATTCACAAGTATATTAGCTCAAAAATTCCTGTGCCTGTGTCAAAAAGGGAGATGCTTTGCATATTTCTTTCAGAATCCAACTTTTCGCTTAGACACCCAAAGGCAGATAAGGCTTAACAATGTCTGTCATGAACTACCATTTATACAGCTGAAACTAGCTAGAATTGCATGTGCTGCCATCCATTGACTCCAAGGTTTTCCTCCTTCACTGTTATAATCTGTCCAGCCTTGCAGTTATTTTAGTACATCTGGGGAAAAAAAAAACAACAACCCAAACCATTTCTATGTTTCCCTATATCACTGTAAGTCTGGCAATTTAAAGATGACAAATTTCTTTTTCTTCTCACATTTTTCATTTTGCTTCCATTTATCTCTATGAGGATACATATATTCAATCTAATTTTGCTATCCATGTTCTTCTGCTTTTGAATCAATGGTTTATTTTTCCCTCCAAGATGATCAATTTTGTCAAGCACCGTTGTCCCTGAAAAATAATTTATTCCATTTCAGTTCTACCTGTTTCCTCAGCTCTTTTTCTATCCCATCTTGCTCGCTTTGCATCTATTTTTCCTCAATATGTTTTTTTCTTCTACATCATTCAGCAGCATGATACCCCTGGTTAATTAGTGCTATCAGTACACTGCTTTTATTCATTATTACTCTCCCATGAGGTGCAAGCTACACAGTGTCAGCATTATCCCACTCAATTTCTTTCTGCATCTTATAACAGCACATGGAATGGCTGTTTCATAAGATCTCTGTCCAGGTAGTGTTAATCATACTTTGCAAGTTTCCTCTGCTGGGGAGAAATTCTGCCAGTTTTGTATGAGATGAAAAGTATTTTGGCTGAGTCCTGAGACCCAAAGGACCTAGTTCTGTCAGGAACTTACTCGCTTTCAGATGATAAATTCCCATTGATTCTGGTAGGACTTGAGATCAGAGTCCTTGATGTTAACGTATTCATCTCTCTGTGTAGTGCCAACAGTTCATACTCACACCACACAGTTTCAGAAGAGTCACTCAATGAGCTAAATCCATCAAGTCAGATCATACCAAGAACAAAAAAGTGCATTATACACCAGCAGGGATGACTCACATTAACGTCTGTATATACAAGTGAATACAATAGGAGACAACAGTAACAGTTTAGAGATAACTAGTCTGTGGGGCTACAATACTGGCAAAACCTACTTATTCTAATCAGGTTTCTTCAGTGTAAGTTCCTGGTTTACAGACTTTCAAAGACCTCGTTGTCTATAAGTATATATATAAAGTGGACAGTGTAATGCCACACTGTGAAGAATCTATATGTAATGTGATTTCCCAAATCAATTCAATCTACTAAAATCTAAAAATAACAAATTTCATGCCTCAGAAGATTTCAGCTACAAGCAAAAGCTATATACTAGGATCCCAGTTTTAATAGAGATACCAACTCATAGTCAATAGGAGTCAGAGATCTCATATTACTCTCGTGTAATATTTTTTTTTCCTTCCATTTTCATTATTTAGCAGCACAGTAGGCTTGGAGACAGTGATACAGTGTGAGAAAACTGGGGGATGAGAATGCAAGTTTCTCTGGAGTACAAGGGAAGACTTACTGGCTATATAAAGACTAGGAACTAGAGTGTATACACCATATAGCAGCTTTAGTGGAATGATAGAGGAAAAAGTGCAACTCATTCTTGCTAAAAGACACAATTCTGTTAATTGCAAATTTACATGTTATATATCTAAGGTTAAATGAAGTGCATAAGAAAAATAATGAAACATTAACGTATCAGTATGTCTTCCCTCTGCACCAGGCAGGTGCTACTAGGCAGGTGCTGTGACCAGGAACTGTAGTTAGAAAGAGAAAGTAAAAATAATTATTTATTATTTTGGTTTATTATTCAGGTTTTATCTGAATCCGAATATTTTGCTGCATGGACATAATCTTAAATATACAGTTTAAGCAATATCCCCAGTTCAGCAAAGGAACAAAAATTATTAAAGTGTATTTTTTAAGTCCTTGTGTTATAGGAGCTCTAATCCAGTTCAGTAGTCTTCTATAAATCATGCTTCTTGAAGAACTAGAATTCCCAAATGTAATGTAGCTGATTAAGCAACAAAAAGATATGAATAGGATAGCAAAAACAATGTCACACAGCTCTACCTGTGTTATGGGAAATATAACCAATGTTGAGAATTCTTCTTTTCAGCTACGCCTGACTTTTCTGAATTCTGTTGTTTTGCTATAGGTAAACTGTAATTGCAACTTTTTCTTTTTTTTTTGTCCTTCTATAGATAACAATAAAAGTTGAGTGAGACAGAAATTCCATTTTTTTTCTCAGAAATTCCTTTTTTCCTAAGAAAATCTGTTATTAAAATTACTGAATTTTAATATTACAAAGAAAACCCATGTTTGTAGCCTTACACTGTGAAGAATACCCAGAGGGTAGTGATGTGGTCCCTGAGATTACCCATATTCTGGTCCCAAATATAAACACAAATTCCACTATCTTACCTTCTGTATCTTAATATCAAGATCTACGAAAGGATACCTTTACATGGAAAATTCAAGAAGACTGGAAATAATACACTAAATAAATACACTAAAATACACTAACCCATGCAACATATAATGGTGCATTTTGTGTAGCAATCAGTCACTTTTATGACTGCTCTTCAGGTGCTAGTGTTCAGGTAAAATTAACTTCCCTCACTTTCTCTAAGAGCTCTCCAGCTAAAATACCTATTTATAAGGTATCACTGTCTGTCTTTTTCCCAGTATTGTAAGCTGCTTTTGTGGTTAAGCTGGTGTGACACCAAGTAACTTAGACTTCAGGTAAAACAAAAGAAACTGAGCCATTAAGTAAATAAATTAAAAAAAAAAAAAAAGGAGGAAAGAAAAAAATAAAGCAAAAATGAAACAACAAAACCCCAAAATAAAACTAAACCGAAAACCACAAAGGCTCCTTTTCTGTAAATACATATACTTTATTTTATTCAGTTTCATATTTACTTATTGCAGGTATAAGTGACTTTTTAATCAATAACAACTCGAAGACAGAGCATTTATAAGCCAGAAGCAATTTTGGGATAAAATTTCTCAATAATAGGGGAGATAATTAGGATTATCTCTTAATTAATTATTAAGAGATGATTAACAAAAGCTTTTCATAATGCCAGTTGGAAAAATTGAGCAGTCTTTCACAAACTTGTTATTGAAACTTTTCATTAGGTATAATTTCTCTACAAAAATTTGCAGGAAATAGATCCTTTGGAAAACTTTAAAAGTGATACAGTAATAATATTTTAACAGTATATCTAATAGGACGTCTAAAGTTGTTGTACTAATAAATCACCTTTCTACTGGAGTAGCAAGGAAAGGAATTTCAAGCTAGTTTTAAATGAACATCTGAAGGTGACACTCACCTTTAATGGCACCAAGAAAGGAGGTTCTTTGCCTGTCTGGAAGTGTGATCAAGCCTTTACATGGTGCAATTTTTGTCTTTTTGCTTGTTTATGCACACATTTTTGATGATCTTGTTATGGAGATCAACAAATGATTGCTCCCATACTTTCTGCACTTTCCTCTACTCACACAGACCTCTTGGCTGTCCGTATGTTTGCTGGCCAGGAAGAGCACACAGATTGCACACTAGCTTGCGTGGTGAGCTGGGGCTGCCCTAGCACCCTTCTGGCTGAGCTCTGCTGAGCTGGTGATCACCACCTCCTCTGCTGCCCTCGAACACCTCTTCCAGGAGCTGGCATAGCTGACAGCATGCAGGGACTTGCTGGGACCTAGAGCAAAGGAAAGGCTGCCACATGGCCACTACAGGAGATGCCAGCATTTGGAAACAGGAGGGGAGTAGGGTCCCACAGGCTGAATTTCATGCCTAAGGCATCAAACTTGCTAGTCTGAGACTAACACTTACAAGATTTCATCTGTGTGTGATCAAACTTGTAGCGAGCTGAGGATCTGGCTCCGGGTGAATGTGTGGGCAAAATTTGTAGTGAAATGATTTTGAAAATGGAGATAACAGATTTTGGAAATTCCCCAGTATCCTTGCTCAGGGTGCCTGAGACCAGGCAGATGAAAAGTAAGGAGTCTTGGGATCTGGAGGATAGAAGATTTTGTGATCCTTCTCCTAAGAAGTGTGTGTGGACAAGCTGACCTAAAACTAAAAAGCAAAGAAGACGGACAAAGGAGCTAGCCAAAAACAGACAGGAAAGTGAGCTTCAAAAATGGCCTATTTGTTAGAAGATCCACTGAAGTTGTCACATTTCTCTGAACATATTTTATCTCAACAAATTCTGTCAGAAAAAAGTTGCCATAAAAGATGTCTAGTGTTTTCTTCTAGCAAACAAGGCAAAGAATTGAAAAAAGAAATAGAAGAAAATTGTGTGTGAGGGTAGTTGAACAATGACCTAGTGAACTGGATTCTATTACTTACTGTGCCATGAAACTCCATGTGATGGAGCAACACCTCTGGGTGTTGCTGTTTAGATCAGAATTTTCAGAAGTCACAAGCAGTTAAGTTCTGGGTAGCTCTCAGGTTGAAAAGGTAGCATCCTAGCCAGTTTTAAGTTGCCTCCGGAATTAGGTAGCATTGAAAATGTGTAAATCAGCATGACATTTTTTCTAAATATTGTTAAAATTGTAGCCAAAGCAATTGCTACATTCAGTTTGTTCCCAGAACACATTACAATGGTTTTGTGATTACGCTGACTCTCTAAAATATCTGTATCTATACCTGTATCATCTCTATCTCTATCTCTATTTCTATCTGTATTTATATGTAAGTGGGGAATTCATTAATTGATAATGGTTTTGGATATTTTCCTAAATGTATGAACCTTCAACTACTGATAATGCACAAGAAGAAAACACACATGAAACCTGTTCCACTGGCTTTTATTCCCGACTTTCTACTCTACTATTGCAATTCTGACAAGATTTAATTGTTTTGCTCCCTTTTTCTCTCTGTGTTTTAATTGGAACTTATTCTGCTTAAAATAATGAATTACTGTCTGCATTATTTTGGGAGATACTTATCTGCATTCACGTAGGAATCTAGCAAGTAGATGTTCAAGACTAAGCAAGTCACCCTACAAACCCTTTGTACTTAGGAGAGAGGAAAAGGTACCTCCAGAGTGTGATTCATCTGATCCTAAAAAAAGCATCTTAGATTAGATGACTTCTCCTAAGGTTATTATTCATCCAAGGCCTTTAAAGGGCAAAGCAATGTTGATTTTCTGATGAACTAAGCATCAGAAAAAAAAGCAAAGAGAAAGTTCTAAAGGCAAATCACACACACACACATATATATGTATCAGTATACAAATATACTAGACTTGATTATGGGCTCAGAATTTTTTCTCTTAGGGAAAAAAACCCACTAGTGTATTTGCGTATATAATGATATATAGTCATATATGTATATATACAGTGATATAAAACCATATCTATATTAATATATATATATACAACTGCACTAGTTTTGGGTTTTTTTTTCATTTTGTTTTAGTGTATATGTATACACATTGTATAAAATAGTTGCCAAATAATACAGTCTGAGGTACCTCAGCAATAACTAATTCCAAATGTGACATTTAAGGGTAAAGTACATAGCAACAGCACTCATTTTGTCTATAGATTGCCAAAATCTCACAGCTACACTATTTCTTCAAACTATAGCATGCTGTGCTCATTATATATTGGAGAGCATATAAAGTAACTTTCTATAGTTATATACATATTGCTTCTCCCCAGATTCACACTGTGTAACATCAGTAACTTCAGCTTATTTTAACTAATGTAAGGGAAGTTAGAATCTGGCCAATGGTTGAAGTGCAGTTTAGATTAAGTGTGTTGTACCTTTCTTAGGTAAGTAAATATCTGCTTGTTTCTAAAAATCTATTTTTAGTGATTGAGGGAGGCAGTTTTACTCTTAACTATAGGATAAAATGATTTCTAAATTCTTAGCATGAAGAAGGCTGGTGATCACAGCTTCCTCAAAGTAGGCTATAAAAATGGTTGTATTTGCTTACTCTTAGCTCTGTCTTGTGTGCGTCAGAGTCCTGAAATTCTACACAACTTTGAAAGTACCTTGTCCTCAAAATAAAAAAGAACAAAGTTTGGTTTCTATTTTCTTCTATTTAATTTCTGAGTTTCCCACCCAACAAGCAAGTCAAATAGACCCTGCTGTATGAGAAAAACAGATGACAGGGAAACACATCACACTCAATGTCCTTGGGCATACTTTGTTGACTTTAAATAGTATCTAGCACTTCATGACAGAAAATCATTTCGATTTCAGAACTTTAACAGCTGAAATAACACAAGGATAGGTAGCCCTATAGTAGTTCGCTAAATACAGAGTTAGAAACACTTCAAAATATGTCCTTGACCGAAGTCTTGCCTGCGTCATTTAATAAGCTGAGAGACTGACTGAAATACACAAAATACAACTTTTTTACTTTTAATATCAAAAAAAGTCTTGTGTTCTCTCTCCCATTGAACTATACGGTACCATGCTAACTAGGATTGTTCATGTTTCTTTGGTCTGAGAGAACAAGTACAAGAATTCACCACAGCGTATTTCTCTAAAACTAACTGCAATTCAGTCAGTACTCAAATTATATTAATGACTTTTCAGCAAAGTTCTTACAGTGTGAGATATTTTATCTGATCAAAGGTTAGAAGGATAACCTTTCCTATGTGATGTATGAAATATGCTGTATGTTGTTATAAAATGCTATACTTACTATAATTATACAATTTTCAGCCATTATGGAAGTATTTTTTCCTCCCTATGTTGTCAACCTTCAAATACAGACCTCATCTCACTTAAATTTAGAAGTTGTCTACACCCAGGAAAGTAACTTCTGGCACCCTTTAAAGTCACTGAAAAGAACAGGCTCTCTTAAGGTGTGACTCATCTGATAGATGAGTACATTCAGATGACATCACATTAATTTATTCCTAAAGTCTTCCTGTTCCCATTGACTGTAAAGGAAGTTTACATGACTAGTTCAGACACAGCAGCCTGTATTTTAGGCTCTACATTTGGTTAGATTAATCCTATTCAAAACGTCCCTTTTCCACATACAGGGTCAGTCACAAAGAGCCAGTACTGGAAGAGGGAGACAAAAACATTTGCTGAGAATGGAGCTCATGGTACCTGCCTGGCATTCTCTGCCCTGCCTGTCGATGGAAAATGTTTAAAAAGCGTATGCAGTTTTAGTGTGTCTGTCCTATCACCAGCCAAGACATTTGCAAATATTCATGTAACTGGATTTTAATGTTCTGAATCCTCACAGACAGAACAGTTTAAAACTTCACCCCTTATGACTAATGAGCAGTGAATTCTCAATGTGCTTTTCCTAGATAATGCTTATCTCATTATAGATTAGAAACAATGTCACATGTGATGGCATGAATGGAAAATCAAATAACAATCAGAAGTCATTCATTCTGTAAGATAATATTTCAAAAGAAATGTTAAGAAATATCAATCTGTTGGAAAACAATCAATAAATGTTGAGAAAAATAGGAGAAAATAATCAAATAAACAATGAATTATGGAGTACTTTCTAAGCTGCAGAATATCTTTAAAGTCATGTTTTCCAGACATTTGAGCATTTAAATTAAGTAGTCTTATGAAGTAAAAGACTTAACTGTATATACATTATTTTCAAGTTAATGCTGCACAATCTTAAACACAAAATTAACAATATGCTGACATGTTCTTTTGAATAGGGATGGTTTATCTATTTGATGTGTAAGTAGACTGGAAAAAGTACACATGAGAACATCTAATACATTATCAAATTTTCTACAGGGTCAAAGTAAACCCACATTATAAAATACCAGATTTTTAATAACCTATACCTACAAACATTAAGAGATATTTGGGTAATTATAGGTGACCACTGGAGAGCTGTTTAAGAAGTTACATCTCAGTGGAAATATCATTGCTCTGGCTAGCATACCTAATCTACTGCAGTGTAAAGTAAAATGGATAAAATATAAAATTAAATGATTCTCAGTGCAAAATAAACCAATTTTATTTCTGCTTTGTATATACTAAGAATAAGCATATATTCTGTTACTTTTGATGGAATGAATAGAGATTAAAAAAAAGGGTTCTGTGAAAGTTAGGTGTAAACCAGATTGTTTTTTAATACTGGGATGGTGTCAGATCATTTTCAATGCATCAGAAAATGTAAAAAACCAATGCTGCCTCAATGAAGGCACCTCTTCCGTTAAGAATAGTAAACAGGGAAGCATTTAGCCTACTGTGCATAATACACAATAAAAGTTTATCTCAATTGACAGGACAGTTTCTCCATACAGAGCATGGAGCCTGTATTTTGAGCCTCCTGTGGAATAATTTGCACGTAGTTACAATGGTGGAACATTTCAGCCTTGGCACATCAGCCTACAATCTCTCAATTGTAAATATATTTAGGTATGAAAGATATATGTCATTTTTTCCTTCAAAGAAATGATCTGTTTCTTCGAATGTAATAAAAAGTGTTTGTTGAATGACAAATACAGAAACTTCCAGCATGTTCTTGTCTCTTCAGCAATTTGAACTTGTTACTTTCTTCAAACATCTACTTGGAAAAAATATCAGAAAAAGAGGTCCATGCTGAGGTGTCCTTGTGACAGTATCACAGTGACTGCTTAAATATTTCATGCCTGCTTCCACAGTGAACATTGTACAGAGAAATTCGTTAGTGTCAGGATGATTCTGTTGTGAACAGATCAAAGATGAAATCTCACATTCTAGGTATTGTTTTTCCATTACTTCTAGATAAACATACAAAGTATATTTGTTTTGATGATGTATCACACCTATTATATTCTTGCATTTTTCTACAGAGAATATTATTGCCAAGAAACATTACAAAATTGGTTTTTTTAACATCTAATTGTTCCTCTGTTTTTCAACACAGAGGATAATATAGACATACATACACAATAAACATATATATGTGTGTGTGTGTATATATGTATATAAGGAAACCGGTTTTTGCCTAAATGTAGGGACACGCTCAAAACATGAGACTGAACATTTCTTAACTTCATGTTTTTTAAACTCAAAGGCTTGATTTTACTGATTTAGATCACCTCAGTCCTAAAGTCAAAACCTAAACCTGACAATACCCCTGCTTACTCCTTCCCTTATTTCAGTACTTCTTTTTATAAGTTGATATAAGTCCACTTAACACAGTTCACATGACATGCAAAACTGAGGTAGGGGAGAGGGGACAATCTGTAGGTCATCTTCTTTCCACTGCTAATGTTTCATTCCAGCTCTAGAGAGCCTGGCCATCAAAAAAGGTTTCTCAAATCTTTTTTCAAATGTAACAGGAGTGTTCAAGTGTATGAGAAGACAATCTAGTAGAAATAAAGAAACAGACAAATAGAGAAAGGCTACATTGTGGTTTATATTCTGAACACCCACACCTTCAACTTTCTGAATTCCTGTTACAACACGTACATAGAAGCTTTGCAAAATGGCAATTTCTGCCACTAGTCGAACCAACAAGGCTTTGGTTACTGCAGGTTTTGTTTCCTCATACAGAGATTCTGTGTGGATCCTCAAAAGGCTAATATAGCTTTTTCTGTCTTACAACATTGCCTGTAGGCATTAGTGGATCTCTTCTCAGTATTTAGTTGCTAGTTCTCACAAAACTTGCTAGAATCTAGTCCTTTTATTTTTTCTGTGACTTCTACTCCTCTGACAAACCTCATTCAAACTGGTCAAAGGTTCAAAAGAATTTGGGTTTTTTTGTGTGTGTTGTAGGATTTTTGGGTTTTTTTTGGGGGGGGGGGGGGGTGTTTTGTTTTTTCAATGAAAGAGTATATGAATGGGTTGTACTTTTATACAATATTTTATTTACCAAGGGAGGGGGAGAAGGACGGACAGACACCCAACCCTCCCCAAAACAGAAAAAAAATAGTCACTATTATTACTGATGTTCTAAGAACACCACTACTTTTCTTAAATGTCTAGTGTGCTAATAGCATAAAGATGCATTTAGAGATCTCATTTCTAGAAACCACAAGAATTCTCAGTCACCAGTAAAATTTCTTAAATTGCATAGATACACATAGAATCTCTTCTTTTCTTAAAGCCTTTGACAATATCTTGAGGTCCATTATAATACATCTAATTTTATTACTGGATGACCCTCTACCAAAGGTCCAAATAAAGATATTCACACTATTGCAGACCTTGAGACCCCTGCCTATTTGACTTATTCATCTTAAGCTCATTTCCCATGCAGTCCTCTATTAATTTTGATTTTATTTTATAGACAATACCAAAAAGTTTGAAACTTGTAATCAGACTTCTTTAGAAAATCATTCAGAGCTGGACTCTCCAGAGATATGACCTAGATATAGGTCATAACATATGGTAAAATGGAATGAGTTGCTAAAGCTCTGTCTATTGAAGCTGAAAAAATAGGTAAAGAAGCATTGTCTATCTGTCTGTGTCTACTCTTCCCTTCCAAAATAACCATGAAGGAGACTGGGGAATATTCATACCACAAATGGGACATAGTATAATCATCTTCCACCTGGATCCCTAACATTGGGGACTTTCTTGAATCGGAAGGCAGCAGAGTCCCATAAGATTAATATAGCATGCATCAGTTGCCAGATTCTTTGATGCTGTGCAGCTGTTCTGCATCATATCTCCAGCATAAGCGGAATTCACTTAATTAGTGAGTTAAGGCCCTGCATAAATGTAAACATGCAGTGATGTGATAAAGAAAAGTAAACCGAGAAGTGGTTACGGTCATCTGTAGACTGCATCTAGATCCTATTCCATAGCCCAGTTGTACTTATGACGCTTTAGGGTCATTTTCAGCTGCCACAGGTCTCCTAAACATATTGGTTGAACCTAGGAATAGCCAGTGGATCCCTAGAAGACGGAAGACACTGACTGTGTTCATACAATTACTTAGGCTTGGATACTGATTATCTTCACTAGCAGTCCGTAGAGTCATCTCTATGAATCTCTGGCCCAATTAATTATTGAAACAAATTGCAATAGGTTTAAGGGAGAGGGAGGCAGAGGCTGACTCCATCCATTTGCAACTGACTCAGATCAGGAACCTAAATCTCTGTCCCCATTTTGAATTGACCCATTACATAATGGGGTGTTTGGGTTTTGGGTTTTTTTCTTTGGTTTGGTTTTTTTTAGTGTTTTTGTTGTTGTTGTTGGGGTGGGAGTTGTTTGGTTTTTTTTTTTTTTAAGAATAAAGGGAATATGAAAAACAGAACATTTCAGGAGACACTTGGCTTTGGCAAAACAAAAAATTTTTGAAGGGAGAGAATTTTCTACCCTCTCCAGACCAACGCAGTCATGCAGTTGTGCAGACCAATGCAGACATTAAATGCAGGACTACCACAAGGAACACCGGAGTTTTTTTGCTAGCCATGAACCTGAATAGGTGCAGTCTCTAGTCTTTTATAAAAAGTTTTGCACAATCTCGCATACTCTGTTCCTTAAAGCTATGGTTTCCAAGTTACTGACATGGTAGCTGCTCACTGAACCTAAGACCTAATAACAAAAAGATACAGAAAGCCTGTCATCCTTAACCAAACTGCAAAACTCTACCTATTTGCTTTGTCATGCACCTTTTTTATTTCTTACTTTACCGCATGATCTGTAAAATGAAAGAAAGACTAACTCTTTTTTAAAAAAACCCAGGAAATAAAATAAAACAAAACAAAACAGAACAAAACAAAACAAGAAAAAACTTTCAGGGCATAGCTAATAATGCATATAAAAGTATGGCAACAGGTCCATTAATATTGAGCAGTGAAATTTTTGGTACTGTTAAATTTTACCCACATTTAGTTGTTGAGTCTTCCAAGCATCAGAATCCCTTTCTAACTCTTGTGACAAGGCCAAGACTAAACTAGAAACACTAAAAAAAAAAGAAGAAATTTTTTCGAGATACATACATGGATTGTGTAACTGAACTAAATGAGTAAGACAAATGTTAAATAAAATATCTCCAATTCTTGTGTCCCAGAGAATTTATTCTTGTCTGAGCAGTTGTAATTGCCATAAATATAAGCAAAACATTTAAAAAGTCATTTTGTAATATTTTAGTCTGGATTTGCAAGCTCTCAGAATTCACAAAAAAATACACTGGTAGAAAAGCTTGGAAAACAAGAACCATGTGTATTTTTCTAGAGAGATGTTCCTCTAAGACAGTCCAGCATTTTAGAACACCAGAAGAAGAAGTTACTCTAAAAATATTTCTTAAATTTCAAAATGAACCCAGAACATCTTGGAATGAGAGTAAGGAAATTTAAGGAATAGAGCTGACAAATAAGTGCTTAGTTCTGTACATCATTCATAATCACAATTTGATTTAAATTCCTAGGGCTATAAGAAACTTCTTACAGGCCTCTCAAACTACAAGTATGAAGTTATCTAACTAGATAACCAAAAAGATATTTGACTTAAAATAAGCCATGTTACATCACAAGCTCTTTGAATAAAAGTAGATGCAAGGTCACAGACAATGTAACCTTCATAATAAAAACTGGGAAACAATCAGTCAACACACCTATGCCTAACAGTCTGAGCAGTTTCTCACATAAAACTAAACACCAGAACCTTTTACACAGAGATATGTATGAATGACTGTATGATGGTGTTTCAGAAGCAAATACTGTTGAAAATGTGATGCCAGTCAGGATGTGTGGTTATTTCTGTGATAAACTCCAGTTAATTTTGAAATTGAATATGACTCCCCAGGAAGTCCCAAAGAGTTTTGAATTCCTGAGACTTAAAAAACAGAAAGAATGGAAATAGAAGGGAGTAGAACTAGAAAAAACAAGCATGAAGAACAATTTGATTATGCCTTATCAAGAATCTATACATATGACATCATAACTTGAATATTAAATTTGGATTGTACTGAACAAATGTCTTTTAGCTATAATGCCCTTCAGAAAATATCAGAATATCAGAATTAAGCATTTTCCATGAAGATTTAAATTCGTTTGGATTTACTTTATTCTTTGTAATCCATTGTTTCATAGGTATGTTGGCTATAGGGGATCCTGTCAGGCCATCTCGTCCAAATTAACATACAACATAGATCATTAAGTTTCATCCCAATTAAACCAACAGATTTCCTATTTTGAAGGAAAAAAAATCTGTCCAAGGAGAATAATGGATGTATCAACTTAAAATTATATTAATATTAACTAAAAAATTGCTCTTTTAGTAAGTAACTCCTTATTCTGATATAAGTTTTATCACCTAAAATTCTCTTCCCATACTGAACATAGAAAAAGTGTTCATCATTCACAAGCAGAATGAAATTAAAGGGTATCATTAATAGTTTCATTTCGGTAGAACTGGTTACACCACTTGGCATATGTGTGAGACAGTTTTGTAATATACTGAACATTAAGAGCAAAAGGCTGTTTTTCGCACACAATTCTCAAAGCAGCATGATACTCTCCTCTAAAGAAATGTTACCATAGTTCAGGCAGTGATTTTTCCTATTAAAAAACACATTACAAAACTATATGCTCCAGAAAATAAATAATATTTTTTTCACAATATCATTAGTAAATTAGTAACTATTAAAACAGACTTATTAGTTAAGTCATTATGAAAAATTTGCTTCAGGATACATTGTATGTTGTCTTCCCTATTCCAACTGGCTGGCAGTTCTTTCTTTGAGGAACAGTTTGTTTAAGGGAACTGATTCAACAGTAAAGTTAAAAAAAAAAAGAAAAAAAAAAGCTTTATCTTCATTACTTGATGCTTAGGGTATATTTTGCAGTAATAGAGAACAGTCTTTATTGTCATTAAATATATGCAAAGGTTTCACATTCCTGGGAAATGAAAAATAAAAACTGATATTTTACATCATGTTATTCATAGAGTTGATGTGCGAAAACTCTTTTAAAAAATATTTATACCATCACATACTGTGTTTCTATTTAATCTTACAGACATCCCCAGAAACCTCTCAGATTTCAGTTCATTGTTCAGTGTCATATTAAGGTAAAAGTAGATTGTAACAGGACTTTGTTAAGGAAGATGCTGAATACGCATTATGCATCAACATGCGTTTGTTTTCTTTTATTATAGATGGTGTGAACTAGAGTAGTTCCTTCCTGAAAATCTAAAATTTATTGTCTTACCTAACTATAAATCTTTGGTCTAAAATGTAAGAAAGTTGCACATCCTGAATGTCCCTGTGGGACAGATATATCAGAAAACACATACGTCTGGCTAACTGTGATTTAAGAGTCTTAATTAAGCAAAACAGTTAAAATGAAGAAGTTTATTCACAGCAGTCAAGTTGCTGGCTCTAGAAGGAACAACATTTTAGTAATCAAAAAGTTTCAAAAATGGTGGTTTAGGGAATGTACTGATAAATTCTTCTGCACCTGAATACAGGGCCAGAGTATGTAACAGAGGTAACAGAGATCTCAGGTTCATTTGTACAGGAATGTTTTACAACCAGCCCAATAACTCCACCTAAAACTCCAGTTACAATCTTTCTTTTGTGTTGAAGTGGAAATGGAGATACCCAGAGACAAAACTCAATTTATCCATAGCCATTTTCTTCCAGTAATCTAAAATCCACACAGTGCATTCTCAGTAACATGTAGCCCAGTTTCTACTGAAGGATCCTGGCTTGATTAGGTTTCAGGTATATATCTCAATTAGGGAAATTTTATGCTGCAGGTGAGTCTCAAAACTCTGTGGAATTTTTATTTTAAGAGAGTCTTCCACAAGTTTATAAGACACATCTCTTAGCAATAAAAATGGACAGCATAATTGTAAGTTTCATAAATTACCTGAATTCAGCTAGAAAAATCAATCAATCAAACAAACACACAAACAAAACCTGTGTGTGAAATGCAGTTTTAAAAAGTGACCTTTATTAACAGTAGGACCAGCAAATGAAATCGGTTAGAAGTAGTAGCTTGAACAGTTCAATCTGAAAGAATCTTGAAGTTTCTTTAAGTTTAGGATGTAAACTCAAACTAAACAAATATTTAGTCTTTGCCTTCAAAAAAGAGGAAGATACTGAATGTAAGAGAAAAAGTAAGTTGATTAATGGAAATAAATATATAGAATGGAAATAATCATAACCGAGGTGAAGCAAAAATAAAATTACTTAATTCAGTTTAGTCAAGAAAATTGGATATTGCCATCTGAGGACAAGATATTTAGTCAGAAGCTTCTGCGGTTTGAAGAGTCTTAGAACAAAGTATTAAGAATATGTAAAGATTTAATAAATAAAAAATAAAGTGTGTAATCTTGGGTTATCAATCATAACATATGCTAACATAAATTGAAAATGTTTTGGGTTTTTTTTAGATAGATGAGACTTACAGTACTTCCTGTATTTGGACTAGAGCAACGCATGTCTTTCAATTCTTTAAGGAAAAAAGTAGTGAAGATGGGATTATAGATGAATTAAAAAGCAAGGGAGGAACAACCTGAATAGAAGATGACAATGGATTTTGAAAGATCAGCTATCAGTCGAGGAGTATTTCACAAGAACAATTTTTAGGCCAGATATTTTTTAGCATTTTTACCTAAAACACAAAGGATAGGATTTGACTCAGAGAATTTGTGATGAAATAAAGTTGGGAAGTGTTGTCCATAAGAAAAGAATTAATATGTACAGGAAGAAGTAACTACTGTGATGACAGGAAGAAGTAACTATTGTGATGACAGGAATTTTAAAATGTAATGCAGCTGATAAACATGCAGGATCATATGCTTCAGGTCTAATAAGATAAACTTCCATGACATGAGTCTAGGAACTCATCTGTAGAAAAAGAGATGAAAGGACTTTAATCTGTTCGTTGATCACAGAATAATTTCCAGCTTCTAACTTGACATAGCTGTGAAAAAGACAAATGAGCTCTTAGTACAGCAGAACAGAGACTTCCAGCAGAGGCAGGAAGAAATTGATCCCACTGTACAATTTAGGCCAGGTTAGCCTTCTGCAGAATGCATATATGACTTTGGTTACTCATGCTCATGAAAAAAGAACTCAAAATGGAACACAGGAGGCCTAGGAGGGTTCAGAGAACGAAGCAGCTACTACTTGACAGGAGACTAAAGATTGTGACTTGTTTAATCCAGCTAAAGAAGGCTAAGAAGTTACTCAATCGCTGTCTGTTACTATCAAAGAAGTATTTTTAGGCATAAGTGTAGCTAATAAAAAAACCTAAATGTAGTGGCTAGCAAAGAACTGTCATCTATTGCAGCTTATACAGGGCTGAGAAATGCTAGATAATGTGTATCTTGACAGATTAATGAAAAAAAAAAAATACCCCATGCAATTCAGCTGTCCTAAACTGGACTTGGGGAAAACTATGTACTCACATCTAGTTCAAAAGACCATACCCAAACTGTGGCCAAGAAGTCAAAGTTAAAACTCCTGATCTGGATTCCTACTGGGCTGTGTAAACACAGTTTGAAGCCCCAAATCTGCAGGCATCTCTTTATATAAAATAGATTGGAACACGTTGTAAAGAAAGAAAAATTTGGCTAGTCACATTCAGATTCTCCTCGTTGAACAGTTACGTGACATTTTTTATCATTTGTCCAGCATTTTGCCAATGCTTTGCTTTGCCATTCTAGCCACATTGCCCCAGTGAAAGAAACCAGAGTGACATTTCTGGTGTCCAGTCCAGTTTGTGGTTCTGGAATTCAAGGTCCCTAACTACTAACTATTGAAACCAGCAGACCCTGCAGAAAAGTCCAGCAGCGATTAAGCTGGCGAACTATCACTTCACACATTACTGAATCCCAGAAATCTTCCAGCCTTGGTAAGGACTATGGGGTGAAAATCTATATAAAAGTTGAAAGACTCAAATCCCAACTGGTGAAGAATTCCAGGAGCCATAAACCACGCCCGAAGAGAAGTATGGTATTTCAGTATCAAATAGTGCTGGTAGATGTTTGGTAGTCCTCTTAGGACCTCTCTGCCTCCACTAAATCTTTACAGTTAATGTGTTATTAACTCAAAAGACCAGCAAATTGTAAAGTAATAGGCTAGCCAGCTGGAAGACAATCACATGGAAAATATATTTAAACCTTATTTGTGTATATCATTAGACCTCACCTTAGCTGGACATCATAGTTCCTGTCACTTCAGAACTTGCACCAACCCACTGCTGATGATTTTTTTCCATGTGATGCATCTGGCATCACTCAGTTCTGTCCTCATCTCCCAGCTTTCACTGAGGCTCTCCAACTTCTCTCATGCCAGTTCCTACGCTCCCAGCCTCATCTGATCCCAAACTGAACTCTGAATGTTTGGCTGGGGCTTTTTGTGTAGTGGGCAGGAGGAAGTACAAAAAGCTCACTGAATCCTTTTCATCAGAGGACTTTGAGGAATTGCCCAAGGTAAGAAAATATACTGTTTAGACAGACCTTTTACAATATTTTGACCTGGCTACCCATTCTGTTTGTCTTCCAAGAACAGGAATAAAATGAGTTAATCTGATCTCAGCACTGAATAAGGTAATTTGTTATTTTCCCACTTAGGAAGGAAAATTGAAAATTAAGAGCTCTGGGCATTTTGTGACACTACTGATAGATCTGAAATTATATACCTGCCAGCATGTATGAAATGCATCATTTGCTCTTGAAAGGCATAAGCACCACATGTAAATTAACCAAATAGCAGGCGGGAATACTCACTCTTGAAATAATTCTTGAACTACCAATGAAGAAAAACAATTTCTGTTCCTATGAAGTCTTGTTTTGCCTTTACATTCATATAAGGTGAAAAAATCCCATTATGTGTCCGAAATCCTACACGTGTCCCACATGTGCCTGAAGAATGACACCTGAGTTTATGGAGCTATCTGTTGTAAAGCAGTATCGTTACTTTGAAGAGCTTAAAAAGAACACAATAGTTATGCCTAAAACAGGTAAGAAATGACTCTCAGTATGGCTGGAATGCCCTGAGAATGAGTGAGAGAAAGATGTGGGGAAAATTTCAATGATGGTTGTTTAATCCCAAAAAGTAACAAAGAAGGACTGCAGTCTGCTACCAGATTACAAAGCAGTTAATTCCTGTGTTGTACAGCTTGGTTCTGTGGAGCTGATCCTGAACAGGAGTACACTGAACACAGAGGAGATACCATAGCTATCTTGTATTGTGCTTGATTTTCCCAGGCTAGGATGTAAGTCCTTCCCAAAGGAGACTTTATAAGGCTGTGAAATCATGTTCCATTTGTCCAGAGGCAAAATCCGTTTAGGAGGCTACTGCCCCTTAATTATTCTAGTACAGCAGGTCATAGAGTTTTGCTGTGAGATCATTCACTAAAAAAATCTGTGAAAAGGATCATATTTATCCAAAGTTTGTTTAGTGATCCAGTTCATAACCACACAAACAGCTAAATTGCTACAGATGAAGGAGATACATGTTGTGACGTGTGGGACAGGCTGACAGATGTGTTGAGAGAGAGAGAGTCTGCAGTATCATTGCCTGTAGCACACGGTATCTGTTTGGTTTGTTCACTTTCTACTACTGTTTCTACTGTGAAAACTTCATGTTCTGCTAAATATAAACGGTTTTTGTAGTTGCATCAAGGGCAGAAAAAATCCTCTGCAGCAAGGGGTCTCTCCTGACAGTATGTCCCGAAACAGCCAATAAGTCCTTCTCTGCTAGAAGAAATATCTTGAGTTCAAGTAATGGCCAACAAGGAATGGGGCATATAACAATAACAAAACCAAAATGGAAGACTCCCCAAAAGAGAAGGGAACAGGCAGACTCACCCTCAATTTGGATGGAAAGCAAGATGTTTTCTCTAGAGACCCATAAGAACCTGCGTGGTCTTTGAGGTAACCCATGAAGCTACCAAAAACTGATGACTAGAGAACAACATCTTAGGGAAGAACTTGCACAACAAAAAGGTGTGGGAAGGTGAAAAGTTTGGTTTTGCATTCTTTTTATTCTAATCACCTGGAAGGTCTGAATCTTCTTTATTTAAAGTTACTTGTTCCAATTTTTATTTTAATAAAAGCAAACATTAGAATTTCAAATCCCTTTTGATATTTTGAGGTACTCTTTACAAAGCAACACTATAGGTAGTTCTGCTCCAGAGATTTGGTCAATATGTTACTTCATTGCAGTACTCAGGAAAACAGAGCATGAAGCTTTGGAGAGAATCACCATAATACTGAAAATCAGCAGAGTGCTAATCTTAGGGTTCCTCTGTAATATGAAGCATTGGTAATAATAACACAGAGTACAAGCTGATCAGCAACAGAAATCTCTAAGGAAGGATAAATAGAGAAAAAGGAGTGCAGACTAAAAGTAAATAAAAAATGGAAGCGTAGATCATTCAGGTGTCAGTCATGGAGAGGCTGCCCAATGGCATGGACAGCCTGCTCTCACCATCGGTATTATAGAAGAAAGTGTTCCTGGTTCTTTCTCCCATTTGTTCATTAGGGAAGGTACATTTTCACAACAGTCTTTCTAGTTTAGTGAAATGACAAGGGCAAACCTCAGTTTTGTTGTAAAATTCCAGGCATTAGTCACAAAGGATTCTCTGCTTATCATGCCTCTGGGAGGCCAAATGCATATTGTAGCCTCTACAATTAGTAAAACTCAGCCCACATTTGCTCTCTGAATTCCCAGACTTTTGAACATTTACATACATAGAACATTTGCCTCCTTTATGCTAAGTCTTTCTCCAGGCTGAAAAAAGTGTTGCAAATCCGTTGACTTTAACTGAATCTGGAAATTTTCATTGAATCAAAGAGTTATCTGATGCCAACCACAATATCTAGCATCCGTTTGAAGTCTGATTAATTTTTTATATAGTCAAGCTGATGTGAGTGAAATTACATTTGGATCAAATTATTAGCTGTATGTCTATCAATGAATGGCAACCTGTTGAAAGCTGACAAAAGGCTTGCAAAATGTTTAGATTTTCAAAGTTTGCTGACTAGGCCACAGTTTGACAATAATTTCTTGTCATCTTAGTTTAAGTTTACACGTCCCATACCCTGTGTTCTCATTTCCCTGATAAACTATTAGCTGGCCTGGTAGAATTTGTGGGTGAGACGGACAAGGTGAACTGAACTTAGGAACTGATGGTGTTTGAAAATAACACTGCTGTACAAACCCTTACATTGGCACAACCCAATGTGTGGTTCATGGATGAATGCAGGATGGCTGCTTTGACAGACCCCTCTGCCAAAGGAAGAGTTCATAGCCATCCTTTGCCCCAAGTAAAATTCAAGCTTATATTCATTTGTTTGGGGTTTTTTGTTTGTTTGTTTTCCAGAAAAAAAAAAAAAAAAAGGAAGAGTAAATTTTACAGCCAACTCAATTTCCCGCTAGGGAAGTCAATAAAGCTAAAGCTAATATTACAGATAGCTAGCGGAAAGAGAAAGCTATATGTTGTTCATGGATAAAACAAATAAAAATAATCCAGGTTGGGGTAAATGGTGATCTGACTTTTTTTTTTTTTAATTAAATTCTTTTTTTACTTCCTTATCTAATCCTTTATTTGGTATAATTTTACATTTGTTTTCAGTGCTTTCTATCTTTTCTCTGTTTTCCTCCCTGGATTTTTCCCCCTCTTTTCTGCTCTCTTCTTTCCTCCCCTTTCAATCCAACTTAGAACAAATACAAAAACATGTAAAACTGAAGCAAGTTCAGGATAGTTTGAAGTCTGAAATAACTAATTCTTGTTTTGTTTATGTTCTCTGTTGTCTTTATGATTAGTTATCTGAAATGAACAATGTTTTTTTCCAACAGCACAATTTGTTAAAAGAAAACTTTTCTATAATCATATTTCTCACTGTGAGGGAGTGATAATTCAAAAATCATTAAATTTGATCTGACTCCCTGCCTGTAAATAGCATGAACATATTTTGATCCATCGCTCTGCCTTTACAGGAAGAAAAGGAAAACTAGTTATTACATTGTAATGTTTAATGAAAGCTATCTAAAATGTATGCATGCATATTCAGGATTCTGTTTTATAGCTTGACACTATCCAACTTCTCATGTCAGTATATGGTATAAGCATATACAGAACTCACTTATTAGAAAAATAGCCTCTGTTTACAGTATAAGATTCTTCATGACAGATGAAACAGAATCTGTGCCTCACAATTGTAATGACCTTTCTGCCAGATAAATATACAATGCATGCAATACCTGATAAAATAAAACACAATTTTCAAAAATTTTTATAAAACTGGAGAGTGAATCTGAACCTGTTACATAAACCGGGGGGG
>NW_009204783.1:0-7795 GCF_000690835.1 Fulmarus glacialis
CCCCCCCTCCCGGTTCCTCCCCTGTCCCCATCTGTCCCCCTCGGAGCTCGTGTGTTTTGGCCTTTGTGTCCCAGCCTTGCTGCCGCCCCGCTCCCATCTCCTTCTGCCCCATTAACCCCCGGCACGAGTCCCGGCGACAAAAGGGCTGCAACCTGATCCGGGCTTTATTGAATCCCTATTGTTCTCCCGGCTAATTCCCCCTTGTCCTCCCTTCCCCGCCACGGGCAGGGGAGGCCCGGGGAGGGTGGCTGTCTCTTAATTGCTAAAAAACTAACTGCCCCACCACCCGAGAAACCCGCAGCAGGTTGGGAAGGGGCTGCTGTTCCTTGGGAAATTAATGCCTTTAATTCCAAGTTTGTCCCTGGGAAAACGCTGCCCACCCTCGTCCTAGGCATGTCAGGAGGAATCGCAAGGCTTTTAAACAGGGGATTAAGGAAAGTGGTCACTTTTGACTCAGTAGGAAAAATCCCTCCATGACGGCAATGAAAGCCTGGATGATATAAGTATCTTCTGGTTCACAATAGCAATTAATATGGTAATATTCTACTATTAAAGATGCTAACATTAAGATGGAACTCGTACACGGTTAAAACATTTAATAGAGGGGAAAATGCATTCCTTGAGCATCAGGTAACAAAGTCAAACGGAGAAGGGGGGAGTGAAAGTCTCTTAAAATAACAAAAGACTCTATATAATTTGGAAAGGCTTTTAATACTCCCTTCCTCCTCAAGAAAAACTTGCGGTGCTTTGAGAAGTGGGTATTAGTGAGTGCAGGAGGAGAGAGCTTGTGCTGGGTGGGAAGAGCCATCCTGGTGGGAGCTCAGCCCTGTTTGGAGACCAAATGCCACGGAGGGCCACCTGCATTTGCAATGACCCACTGGTGGCCCGTGAGGAGCCTGTGCTGGGACAAAGGCTTTGAAGTATCACGATATCCCAGAAACATGGGGGTTGGAAGGAGCATCTGGAGGGCTCTGGTCAAACCTCTTCTCCAGGCAAGGCTAAGTTCAGAGTCAAGCCAGGCTGCCCATAGCCTCGTGCAGTGGAGTTGAGCATCCCCCAAGGACGGAGGTCCCAGGATCTCTCTGAGTTCTGTCCCAGCGCTGCACCGTGCTCATCCTGACTTGTTTTCCCAAATGTTGTCAGTTGCTTGTACTGCTTAGGTCTACCCATGCACTCCCTGGTTTGCCTTGCGAACACTCCAAATCATGGCTGTATTATGGGACACGGCAAAGCCTCCAGTTTCTGCCAGAGAAGGAGGAAAGGTTAAGACCTGCTCACCTCTGCCCTGTGAATCCACTTGGTATGATCAATTTGCCTAGCAGAGGATAGATACAGTTATGCAACAACACTCTTTTAGCAGAGTTTTTAAAGTATCAAACTATTTGGGAGAAAATTAGAAAGTACTTATTTAAACTACAGTCCACGCTTTTATTATTGTAAAACCTTTTCCTTTTTTTCCTTTGTTTTCAATTAAAAACAGTAAGGATTTAGGTTTTTGTTTTTCACTGGAATAAAAGTAATTTGCAAAGATAATATTATTGTGGGAATGGAGCAACCCTTCCGCTGATCACTAGAAGAAGCAAATATTTACCAGCTGGCTCTGATGATGAATTGGAGACTGATGTGGAGAGCATGGTCATCCTGCCTACAGCTTTGCTGACTTCATCAAATCGAACCATCTTGATCTTACAGTTATTTTTCCTCTAAAATGTAGCATTTCTGGGAAAAAAGAAATTGTCTTCTGAAGCTTGCACTTTTGCATAGTTTATTTAAAAGAAATTCTGCTTGGCTGATTCCAAGAATTCACGTAGGTCATTCAAGCTCCAGTCTGACCAGCTAGCTCACATTCCCTGCTCCAGGCATCATCCTTCCTTGTCTCTTCATACAGAAAATTTGCACACACAAAGTCATTCTCAGGGTAAATCCTCTGCTACGTTTGCAGATGAATCAAAACGGTGCATCACAGGGAGATATGAATTGTTGCCCTTTCACCAAAACTAGAGAAGATAGAAAGGAAAATGAATGGAGAACAGGTCAATGAGGGGCTGATGCCAGCAGAAGCATTACTGCCATGTGCTACCCCGTGTTGGAGGTTACATCCCTGTGTGTGCTGCTGAGGATACTCCATAACCTACACCAAACGGATCAAGTCAGATTACCAAAAGCTTCATGTTTAACTTCAGCTCATTCTGATGAAGCTGATTAGGGAGCAACCACACAAGCCAACAGCAGGCGGGTCTGCAGGGACAGTGACCCTGCGCAGCAAGGGTGAGTGTAGGCACGCAACCTCTTCAACTGGGCCATGCATGTTGGTAGCAGCACCTTGACTTGTGTCTTTATTGCCTTTCCCACAACCTTGTCTCCAAAAAAAATTTCCTTGCGACATGCTCAAAATTGGCTCTGCTGCAAACAATAAAGTAGTGATGTCATGGCACGGAGCAGTGGATCTAAAGAGAAGAATACTAACGACCAAGAAAAAAATGGTAACAAACCCCACTGTTTCGTCCTCTTCCTTTTCCTTTGCCGTCTGTTGTTATTTTGACAGTAATTAAAGTTGAAGACATCAAGGAAAACGGGGACCCTCCAAATAGCTGCTCAGCTGCAGTCAGCACAGAGAGCCAAGAGGTAACCTGCCCCTGTGGCTGTTCCCAGCTTTGCTGCTGGAGGTTTATGTGGGTAAAGGTGACCCTTTGGGTCAATTCCCATCCTTGTCCCCTTGTCTAGTCCATGAACAACATCTCCTGGTGGAGCCCATCTCACCATGCACAGAGGGGCTCAGCCCTGCAGAAGACAGGGCTTCCTCAGCAAGCGCTGCGGAAGCAACTGGAATGCAGATAAAAAAGTAGGAATAGGAAAAAAAAGCTACTGAAATTGAGCAGTGGATGACACTGTGAGAGGAAGAAAAAGCCTCAAACTTTAAAGGCAGTATTAAAACAGGGCATGCAGAAAGTGAAGTCAATTAGGCAAAAGAATCGTTTGCTGACGGAGGTCGCCGGGCCGAATTCCTAAAAGGATTCATGAATCGACTAAAAATACCCTTGGGATAGTTTGAGCACGGACTGAGTTACTGAAGGGCAATGCCCCAGATGACCCAGGAGACCCTTTCCAATCTTACAGTATAAACAATGATGCTATTAACATTTGTACTAAGTACCTGCTCGGGCTCCTTGCCTGCCACCACAGCTCCCACCCGGAGCAGGAGCAGAGGCTGCAAGATGTGCTCTACCTTAGACCGGAGAGCATCCTTTAGGTCCCAAGCAATTGCTCTGGTTTCTTATCCCTAAAACCACCCCTGTACACAGGGAATTACGGAAAACTCTCATGACAATGGTAGGAGCAGTGAGAGGCCAAAAAGATCAGCGGAAAAGCCTCATGGAAAACCTGCAGAGCTGACAAGAACAACAACGGGAAGGCTGGAGAAAATCACTGGCAAGAGGAGAGACCCAGGGCATGGAGACCTTAATGGCCATGTAATGCCGAGGAAGTACTCGCAGGGCACGGGGGGACGGGGGACAACCTGGGGAATTCGCAGGCATGTATTATAATGGTAGAAACAAAGCCAACTACATCTGAGGGAACCAAAAAAAGCCAGATGGAGTTTGGATACCGCATTAGGAAATGCTGCAGGATCGTGGGACCCACCAAGATGCTCCCGGTGACCTTTGCCGTTGGGATGTGCCATCCCACTGGGGAGGAGTTATCAGTGTACAGACCCCGCACAGACTAGGGACCGGGTGGGGAGTGTTGTACCGACTGCGGCAAGGGAAAAGCCATTTTAACTATTTCCATTTGCCTTAACATCCCTGATATCTACACCTGACTGAAAAGACACCCCATGGTGTCACCGTTGGGGACTGTTCTGGAAGGTGACAGAGCACTGTTGCACCTCACGTAGGTGTACAGGTCTGGGTTTAATGTGAAGGCAAACCTGCAGGCCTAAATCTGTAACTTGTAATTCAGGTACTGAGGATAAAAATGAAAACAAGGTTAGATAAAAATATTCACTATCAAAACTTAATTATGCGTCCGCAGGCTGAGGCTCATTATTCATCCTCCAACCTGGAAACAAATTAGTCTAATGAAGCCCTGAGTTAAAATGGAGAAAGGATGTAAAGGCTGGAGAATATTTGTGTCTGTGCTCAAGTGTCAAAACCAGCACTGAGCTCTGGGTGCTACATTTGTCACCAGAATCAGGTGTTTCCTACGTGTGGTGGACCCGGGTTTTGCTAAGAGCAGGTTACCGTTGCTCCTAAGTGGGAATCTGAAGGCGTTAGATACCGGTGAGGTGTGGGGGCTCAGTGCAGGCACGGGGGCACGGGGGCTCATCACAGCCGGAGGTGGTCAGAGGCCACGGTCTAAAGAAACCCAAACACCAGTGTCAGCTGCCACCGAGTCAGCCCAACTTGAGGGACACATTTACCCCCAGCACAAGTTCCCCAGTGACAGCCAGCACAGCCCCACAGAGAGTTTGGCTCCAGTGACCTCTTGTAAATGTGGAACCAAATCCCCAGGGCTGGGAAGAAAAGAAACCAATAACTAACTATAGTGGGATGGCAGCTCTCTGTGGGTTTATTGTGCAAGTGTTTAAGAAAAACTATAATTAAACTGCCCAGGAATGTATAATCACAGCAAGGAAGGCTTTTTGCCCTGCTCCTTCCCTGCAGAATTTGGGGAGAAATGAAATTACATCATAGGAAAGGGACTTGATAGACATTTCATCCCGCACTCTCTGCCGCACCGCCCAGAGCCCCTCGGCTTTGAACCAGTTGCTTTGGCCATCTATAGAAGTCACCCATAAACCATAAGTCCCGGCACAAGCGGGAGAAGCTTGGATTTGGGGATAGTTAGGGGCTTATACGCAGCATGCTACGGCAAGTCTGGTGATATACAGCCCAGGTCTGAGCTCTGCAGCAGAGCGCAAAAGGTTCAAGTGACCTAGTAAAGACCGTGCTGGTACCAGAGAACAAGTCCCCGTAGGCTCCCGGCTGAGCCATTCTCACCACTTTATTCTCTCGCTCCCATCCTAATGTGCTTAACTATAAATGACCCCTTTATTTTTTATATCTCCATTTCATTTTTCCCCTTCTTCCAAGGAAGCAGTAAAACAGGGAAGCTGAGAAGCAGAGCTCTTATTGTAAAGTGAGCGCTGACACAGAGCAATTCTGGGGACCTCGCAGCTCACGTTGAGCATTTGTATCATCACAAGGAGGCTCTGAGACCCAAGCCCTAATCCTGCTCCCAGGTTCCCAGAAGAAGCCTGTTGGGATCACGCAGGCAGAGGTGAGCTGCATCTGGTCTGGGGGCCCTGACATTCACTGGGTGAGCTTGGCACAATTTTATTTCCAGTTTTGCTGTGTGTTTTATTCCGTGCTGTCCTGGGGTTCATCACAAGGATGGCAGATTGGGGGTGAAGACAACCCAGCTGGGCAGAGCCCCCCAAACAGAGCCCCTCCATTGTGCTCTTTGTCTCTGATATGCAGAAGATGCTCAGCCACCCTGGGCAGAAGGACAACAGCTTGCTGTTTATTAGTATAATTTTTAAAGGTGCCTCATTGTATTTATTTGCTGTGTGGTTAAACATTTATTATTTATATTTAATTTTCGCAGATTCAAAGGGGCATCACTAGTGGCTGAGTGTCTGCAGATTCAGTGCAGCTCCTTCACACACTTATTTATGTAACCTTGGCCTCCCCCGAGGGGCTCCCGTTTCACTATGTGCCATCGGCCTCTTAATTGGCCTCACAGATCACGCCTTCTCCTTCAGCTCACCCAGGTCCCTGCGACTCGTAATTTCTAAGATATTAAATGTGGTTGAAACAAAAGAGTTCAGTGAATTAAAGCCGGGAAGTTTCTATCCCTCCTAAACCTTCGCTTTCAATTCCCTCTCCAGGGCGATGGCCAGACTGGGGTCATCGCAGTTGGTCTGGAGGGCTCAGAGAAGGACCAGGCTGTGTCCGGGGTGGGAGATGGACATCCTGGCTGGTGTGCCCGGCCGTTGGTGCGCCTGGCTTCGCACCCAGCCGCGTCTTCGTGATAGGAGCATTTGGCACTAATTAGACTCCAAGCAACTGATTAACCTGCAGGGATGTATGGAAGCTGTTTTCGCTGTAAGATAATACAAGAGAGGCAGAACTCTCTCCCTGGGATCCTTTTGCACAGCCAGTCCCAGCCCCCTTGGATGGTGGGTGGTGGGATGGGGGAGAGCCATCCTCTGCCTCTGAGCCACCCCAAGGCCACCTCTTCCCACTCCCTAGTACAGTAGCTCTCGCTCAGCTAACGGTTTGGGTGCCAAGCTTGTAGGGGCAGCCAGGCTGGGCCCCCTACAAGGGCATAGAATCTGGGGTCTAAAAATACAATTTTCAGAGCCAGGGAGACCAGGATCTCCCACTGATACTTCCCGAGAAGTAAAACCACATCAAGGCGATGGCTTTGGATATTCATTTTGCGGTACACCCTCCTGCCAATGCACCCCAAGCACCTTAGGGGGACATTGGACCCAAAGATGCTGCATTTCACTTCCAGCCACCAGCTGTGGTGCTTCATGAACGAATCATCCAGGGGTTTCATCCAAACACAGACCAGAAAATGCACTTACAGCTGTTAAACTTTATTTTAGATGATACAGATCCTGTAGCAAGGAGTTCCATGAGTCAGCAATAAGGCAAAGACATCTGGAGAACTCAACCATGTGAGGTTTTCTCCAGGGTAAATAAATCTCCAGGTGAAGGGGGTTGATATCCCTGGTACATTTTTACCCAGTTGCCAGCTGTTTGGGTTTAAAAAGAAACTTCACTCCCATAGGTAGAGCTATTTCAACATTAATGGTTTTATACCTTCTCCTTAAATATATCACAGGCTACACTTGGAGATAGAGTTTGAGAGTAAACATTGTTATGCTGGAGCTGTCATCTGTGAGTAATCACAGACCTAATTGAAGCTGGCCAGCCTATTAAATAAACATTCAGCGTAAACGAGGGAGCAAAGAAATACCCTTTAGTTTGGTAATAGTTGAAATGATGGAAACCAGTACCTGAGTCAGGGACCAGGGTGATGGGGTTGGAGTAGCCAGTCAGCCAGG
Organism: Fulmarus glacialis; assembly: GCF_000690835.1. Classification (NCBI taxonomy): domain Eukaryota; kingdom Metazoa; phylum Chordata; class Aves; order Procellariiformes; family Procellariidae; genus Fulmarus; species Fulmarus glacialis. The sequence continues at coordinate 7,079 of NW_009204783.1, forward strand.
GAGGGAGGTTTCCCCCAAGCAGCTCACAGCAGCGTGCTGCAAAGCAGCAAGAACCAGAAAGCATCAGCAACCAGCTTTTGGAGGGAGGGCAAGGAGAGAGCTTCCCTGGGGCAGGGTGCTGGCCGTGGCAGGCCTGGATTTTGGGGCAAGGAGACTGCAGTCTCAAGGAGTTTGACTTTATTGCATCCAGGGAAACATGACTTCCCACCACCTACTGTTAATAGCTGGGCTAACGCTCGCAAAATAGCCTAACAGAAATCATCCTCCCAGCATCAAACACTGCCTAAACACCCCACTGAAATGGGCAACGATACAATCTTGCAGCATTTTTTGTGTTCCTTGGGGAACCACCTAATCCTCCTTCTTGTCTGCCAGTTTTTCCTTGTCCTTGGGAACTTCACGTATAGAAAAGGCTATAGCTTTCGAGAGCGAGGCACGCGCTGCTGGCAGCTCTCGCAGCTTGCTGCAGTGCCGCAGGCGGCACCGAGGCACACGGGCATCCGAGGCTGCGCTCGGGGGCACGTAACGCAGAATAGGCAAATTTTCTCCCCAGTGAATCTCGCAGCATCCTGCCCCTCCTCGCCCTCTCGCCAGATGTTGCACGGATGTGTGCGAGCAGCGCTGCCTCTTTGGGAGGTGATGAGAAGAGGGTGATGCACCGAAGTGACATGCTCAATTTCCCTCAAAGATGGTGCAGCCACAATAACATTTTTCCTG
>NW_009204783.1:7809-18973 GCF_000690835.1 Fulmarus glacialis
TTTCACTGGAGCTCTGTTACACACTGGGATGTGGTACGAGCGTGTGTGCACCTTCTGTTCCCCGAGCCATCCCTGCCTTTCTGAGGAGGACGAGGTGCCTGGCCTTCCGTGGTTAGTTTAAGAAAAACACTCTCCCAGTGATCAGTGCCTGTATGAAGTAGATGTATGGTTTCAATTCTGTCCTTGAGCCATGGATCATTTAATGTTGTCAACACATATACATCCTTCTCAAACATCCCACTGAGAATTTCTAGGGACTGTAGACAGCTTAAAGCTAGCGTTACAGCAGCAGCCTCATATTTGCTTTCAGATCCACGTGCATTTTTTAATACTAAAGCTTGCATAATTGCTGCTGAATTTCTAAGCAACTTCTTCAAAGGGGCAGAGGCACATTAGCAGTAGGACTACTGGTGGTGGAGCAGGAACAAGGCTTGTTGTTGGCTTATGGTTTCCCGGCAGCTGCTCAGAGATGGGGTTTGAGGTGCCCTGAAGAAGGGCTGGGTTGGGACCTCCCAGCTCGGTGTGTTTGAGCATGTTTTCTTCCTGACCGTTGGGGTGGCTGGGATGTGCTTGCCAAACAGCCACCGGTGCTAGGTGCCTGCATTAAAAGCATTTTAGCGCTGCACGTATCTTGCCAGGGAAGCTTGCACTGACATCCTGCTTTGAAAAGTAGGATAGGGCACTGCCAGCCTTTTTTTTTTTTTTCTTTTTGTGAGGTCTGGATGTGCCTAGAAGCACAGTGAGATGCTACATGCAATGAAGATGACCTGGCAGGTGAAGGATCCATCACAGGGCTGATCAAGGCAGGGCCATAAAAGGGGAGACAAGGTGATTCCTCAGTATAAGAGAAGGATCTCCTGATCTTTCCCAGCTGGTGGAAATGGAGTTGCAGCTAGGTGGGGGCTAGTACCTTCTGGGTTTGAGTGTTGCAGTCTCTCTGCAACTTCCCTCTGAGGTGGGAGGTGTGCTGCTGTTCCATGGCAGTGGCATCAAGCTCTGGTTGGGATGCCCATCCCCACAGGGGTCAGTCCTCTCTGGGTAAAGGGCAGTGACCACCCCAGGGAGCAGATCACCCTCCTCCTTGTTAGCTGCCAGCTGCTCTCTTGGGTGCCGGGGGAAGAGATCGATGTGAGGTGGTGATGTCCACTGGCTGGAGCGTGAGAACAGGAGGCTGTGGGTTTGCTGGAGAACCTGCAGCAGCTAATGACTGCTGAGAGGTACGGATGAAGCTGGGTACCCAAAGGCTTCTTGTGCCTTTGGAAATGCAGAAGGGCTGAGGGTGATGATGGCTCCCTGGCTGTGCACCCAGCAGCAGGGCTCAGGGCTGCAGGGCTCTGCTGCACGCATGGGGGGCAGCTCCTTCCCTCCGGAGGAAGGGCATTTCTGGGGCTGACACCAACCCGAGGCGTCACCCTGTTCCGAGGGGGCTGTCCCCTCTCCATCCCCCTGGCTGCTGCAGGGCCCTGCGCAGCGCCACGTCAAAGGCACCTGGTCAGCCAAACTCCATTTAATGTGTCTATGTATTTATTATATTGGAGCCCAGGGTAATTACTTTACAACTCTGAACACTAAATATCATTTGTCTTATTCCAGTAGGTCCAAATCTTTATGAATTTTATCTGACGCTTGCTCCCTTCAATTATCTGCCATCAGAAAAAGTTTACCGTTGCTGCAAAAATATCAATTTGCCAGAGGTTGCAATACATTTACTCTCCACCTCTGTAATTTACAAACTTACATTCTATGATTAGAAAGAAAAATGGCTAATAGGAGAAATATTCATGTAAAATCAATACTGAATAAGATGCTGCCACCTTTTGGCTTAACCTAATTCTGCATCTGGGGTCAAATTCATCCCTGGTGTAACTGCTTTGCTGGGAGAGGAGCTACAGCTGCCCTGGGGCTGGCTGTGAGAGATGGACTGGGATGGGCAGATGAAGCATGATCTGCGGGGCTCACCCCATGACTGCAAACGGGGTATGGGAAGCTGATGCTGTGGGGTTTGCAGGCTCTAGTAAGAGGAAATTTTCCATCGCTGCGCTTCTGCAGCTGAAGTTTCCTTCTTGCCCATCCAGAGCCAAAGCAGAGGTTCCCGGCAGGTTTTTCTCTCCCTCCAGCTGCCCGGGAGGCTGTTCCTGGAGCTGCGTCCTGGGCACGGGGACCAGCGCTGGGCTGCGGGCTTGTGTCCATGCTGATGTGCTGGGAAAGACGGTCTGGGATCTGGTGAGACTCGGCACATGGCTGAAGGTGTCTGACCAAGCTTTGAACCGGTTAGACAGTTCATCTAAGCTTGTAGGCAACCTCCACCCCATCTGTCTACAGTACGGTTCGACAGTATGCAACACAGCGGGAATTGCAACTCTGTCAGTCTTGGTAGCTATTGAATGTACTTATTCTTCAAGTACATGTCACTGCAACGGGCTGTGCAGTGCCCAAATACTGCTGTCCTTTCAAAAGAAAATGAAAAAGCATTTAATTTTTGTAGTAAAGATATTCCATAGTGCTAAGTGCTACAGAAGAGCAACTGCAGCGCTGCTCTCTCTCCTTGCCCAATGACACAGGGTTTTTTTCAGCTGAATACCAGCAAGCACATGATTAAAAGCTCTTAGGAGTCTGTGGTTGTGGGATTTCCAGCAGAACTTGCTATTTCTCTCATATCTTGCCCCTTTGTTTCCCCGAGTCCAGGACAGAGTCTGAATTCAGTAATTGCCACCTGGATTTCCTTTGCTGTCTTCCCAAGGAACTTGTTTGAATAAATTGAATTGGCAAATGTATTGTTCAGCCGCAAAGCGTTGTGTCAGGAATAATGTAGGTATTACCAGTCTCTCTATTACAGCGCTGAGCGCACTGCCAGGGACAGCAAACCGATGCAGGAGAGCTCCCTTTGAGCAGCTCCCTCCGCTTCCTCTTCAAAGAAGTGTGCGTTTTTTTGGCTGATTGCTCCATGCTCTAAAGCAAGAGCAGAAGGAGCTACTTGGAGCTTACTCGGTGTACGCAGAAACTCTCGCCCATTGGGGAATTTTCTACTAATAGTTTTCTATGGCTTGTACTTGTGTTTCCTTCACTAGGTAAGACTTGGGTGCAGCAGTCACCTTGTTTTCCATGGAGCATCTGAGCAGTCCCACCGATGCCAACGTTAGGTCTGCTCAGGGCAAAGTGGTGGGGACAGGCAGGTCCTGGGGCTGTGCTCCCTGAGCGGAACAGGGCATTCAGCTGTAGAGCTTTGCTGAAGGACCCCAGGGACCGGGCTAGGCTGTGGAAACTCAGCAATCAGGAGCTCAGGAGCCTAATCAAGGCACTAACCAGGTGCTGGGCAAGTTCTTTGGGTTTGGGACTGCCACTCACTGCATTTCTTTTCTGCACTGGTGCTCCCAAGATGGAAATTATCTGAATGTGCCAAGGCATGAAGTTTAAAGTTCCTCAAGGATACAGGCTCACCTGGATCCTCCCTATCTTGACATGATCAAGCTCTATGGGAGAAACAAGCTCTCCTGCATGTAGGTCCCTGGAGGGTGGGGGCACAGTCAGTGCACACCAGTTGGGCACAGTCAGCACCATGACACTGACAACAAATGACAGTGACAGCAGGGACAGGAGCCCAGGACCCCCCTGAGGAGAGATGTAACCAGTGGGAGATGGCACCGTAGTTCTGCAAACCTTGTGCCCTCGGCTGTAGGGTGACCAGATTTCTGCAGGAGATGCAGCGGGCTGTCACAGGGGAGCAGGGCTGCTGGGAGGATGCTCCATGGGACAGGCCAGTGGCACCACCTCCTCCCTCGGCTGGGTCTTACAGAACAGAGGGCTGCCCAGTTATTAAAAAAAAAAAGCTCCATGGGGGGATTTAACGATGGGGCTGCTCGGAGGCCCAAGGCCTGCCATGTGAGTAGGGTCTTGCAGAAGCTCCTTGGCCACAGAGGTGACCCTGCCATGCGGGTTAGCAGTGACATGGTGCCACCTCGTGGCACGCGGCTCCGAGTGTCACACGGCCTTGTCCTTGTGGGATGGACATCTTTCCAAAGTGCTCCACCACCTCCCAGGGCTGCCTGGTGCCTCCAAGGACGTGGCTGCGCCGTGGGCTGGTAAAGGCCACCAGTAAATGGGTGGTTGGGACCGACGGGTGAGGGACTACTCTCTGGAAAATAAGGGAAATGGGTAAAACTGTTGTCCTACCCCCTAGTCTGAGTAGTAGCTGCAAAGGAAGGTATGACCTAAACTCCTGCTGTCCAGCTTAGAGCCATCGCTTTTCGAGATGATTTCTTCAGGGCTGTCTGCCCACTGTGGGATCCATGCGTTAAGCGGGTCTCCTCCCCTGCTCAGCTATTCCCCCCGCCCCGGATCTATCCTCCCAAGCTCTGCCAGGACCCCCCTGACCACCCTTCCCTGCTAACCCACAGGAGACCCACTCATCTGCACCAGAGATGGATTTGTTCCCGTTCTGTACCCATGGCGTATATCAAACCCCACGTAGGAGGGTTCAGGCTTGTTTCTTAGTGCTACAAAATGGGAAGGAAGGATGGCTCCATTTATCTACGTTAAAAAAAGAAAAATAAAGACAATGCTGAGGTTTGGCACTGCTGTTAAATCATCGTCAGTTGAAGTACTTAAGGATAGAGCCTCAGTTTTCAGTGAAATGCTTTAATTCAAAACCACCAATGCCATGAATAAGGAGGGTTTGGGTCTAACTTCCCTCGCTGATTGATGGCATCATGGTAGTGCCTAGGAAATCTGGGGCTTGGTAGTCATGGACTGGGTCCTGTTGTGCCATTTGCAGTATGGACCCCACAAAAAGACAGTTGTTATCCCAGGGAAGTCCGCCAAGGAGACCCCTAATCTGTTTTCTCCTAGGTATCAGCAGCTGACATTATAAGACATTAGTGTTTGATCTGTGATCAGAAATGACCTGATAAGGGATTTATTTTTCCACTACTATTAGAAAGGCTGTTCCAATGTTTCCCACCCATTGAGACAGCCTTTTTGGAGCTACGAGGTCTCTGTACCTGTCCCGCTGCCAGCTCGGCTGCCGTCTGTGCTCTTTCCTTTTGGGTTGGGACATTCCCAAACAGCAAAACAAAAGGCTCGTTTCTGCTGACTTTTTGTTCCTCCTATACAGCACACAGTGATACTGAAGAAGGAAAAGCCTCTTCCTTCTAAAAGGATGCTTCTTTTAGAGCATCCTTCCTGGATGTTCTACAAGAGGGTTGGAGACATAGCAGGTATCAGAGGCAGTGGGAGGTATGGTGGGTTTTACCTCTAAAACACCAAATCTGAGGTTTCCCCTGGAGAGCTAAGAGCTGGGGATTAGCAGCACTTGGTCTCTTATTGAAGTTCAGTCTACAAAGCAAAGAGGTTTTTTTAGTATAACCCAAGGAGAGAATTTAACATTCTCGTACAGGTATATATCACCAAAAATTAACCATCAGAGGATGCCCTTTCCAGTTTACTTCATCATTTAGGAAGGCGGTTTTAAATAAGAGACTCTTCTACCGAAGAAGTGAGCTCATGCCGGTATAATGGCAGCGTAACAGTGGCTGCGGCGATGAGCCCTTAGGCCCTTAGCAAGGATTTGCCAAGGAGCCTAAGGGCCGATACACCCTTGAAACTCAACGGGATTTAGGTGCCTAAATGCATTAGGCTGCTTGGAAAATCCCAGCCTTTGAAGTTAAAGTAGGCACTAACAAAAAATGGCTAAAAAAATTTAAAGTAATAAAAGTCAGGCTAACGCTGCTGTGAAAGCAGTGGGTCCTCTGAAACAAGGCAGCGGGAGGTGGCCACCAAAGCCAACCGAGGGGCTCCACCAGCATGAAGGTTCAGAAGAGGTCCATCCCTGATGTCTTCCACCCCGTCAGGAATTGCAGGATGGCCCCCCCAAACCATTTTCGCTTCCAATGGGTGTATGCTTGTGTGGGAATGATCCCCGTTTGGCTGGGGACATCTGCCTTGTGAGAGTGTTTGAAGAAAACATCAAAAATGTCTTTTTTTTGTTGAGAAGAATCTTAGGACATTAAAAGTTGGAGAACTCATCTTCATTATTTCTCTTTAAAGTTACTTATGAATTGAGAACGGCTCTGCTCATATTTCTCTTTTATTTGCTATCTTCCCAGGCTAAAGTGTTGTCTATTTATCTTACAGATTAGGTTACTTTTTATGGGGATCCTGCTATTATATTTCACCTCTAACTTTGTTAGTTTGTGTTTGATATTAAATTACGTTGAATAAAATGGCCAGCTCAAGGACATTTCTCAGCTTCATCCTGAAATGAGGTTCTTAATCCTGTTTCTGGGTCTGCCCCGGTAGCCCAGCCCACGGGGCCAGGATTGGGTATGTAAGAAGGGCAGCAGAGGAGTGTTTGTATCAACTATGGGCTTTGCAGGGTGAAGCTGCAGGAGAACCGTGACTGTAAAAGCAGTCGGTTCATGTACAGTGATTTTGGAGGCATCTCTTTAGAAATGGGTTCTAATAATACTGACATCATCACAAGATAAGATCCAGGACTAGTTAAATCACAGCCTCGCAACTCAGTGTTCCTTTGGGGATTAGAAGAAGTTGCTGAGCTGTCACTCTAAAGCTGATCATGGGCTCGTTTAACTATGTCATCCCATAAGACAGCCCTTTCAATTATGTCAACCTGTCTGCTCTCCCTGGACTCTAATTTTAGAGCAGCAGTAGCTAATATTCTTGGAAAACTGATCCGCCTCCACAGATCTCTCCTCTCTGTCTGCTGCTGTTAACGGAGTATCCTGTGGGGAGATCGGACTGCTTTACTTCCCCTCCTGTAATAAACCTAATAAAAATAGGTACCATTAGGTTCCTTTGTGTGTGGTCTCTTTAAGACACTTATCTGAGCTATGTAATGGAGATGTCACTTCTCCTCCACAGAGGGATCTGGCAGCACCACAGGGTCATTGCAATAAAAATAAAATTCAGTTTTAAAAGCCTGGTACGAAATTATGAGCCGAAAAGCGGGACAATGGGATTGGAGTTCAGAGACCTGGAAGAGGCAAATGTGAGCTGGAGTCACCCGAATGTTAATGCTGCAGCGGTGGCTCCGCAGCTGGAGCAGCAAGCGGGATGCTCACAGTTGGCGCAGGAGGACCGCAGGTGATGGGGTGGCCCTGGGGACCCTGGAGACAGGGGACTTGTCCATGTCTTCTGGACGGTGCTGGGAGGAGTTTGGGGCGCACAAGGTGGAGAGGAGGTGGATGGACCCAGCTGTGTTGGCCACGGGCATCTCTGTGCTGTGCTGCGCACCATAACACACCTTAGTGGGAAGGGGACAGACCCTGCCCCAAGAGATAGGATGGAGCCAGCCACATCCCTGGCTCCCCATCCATGCCGTGTCCGTAGCTGGCAGCCATGCGGGACAGTCGTCCCCCTGCCATCCCACAAATGTCCCCCTGCCCTCACAGGCTGCCAGCACTGGAGGAAACGAAGCCACCCTTGGGCTGTTCCGTTTGGGTTTTTCATCGTATCTGCCATGGCATTCAAAAGCAGCAAGGACTTTCTCCAGCCATGCAATTAGAGCTGCCATGACAGAGGGGACAGGTAAGGCCTTTGAAGACCTTCTCTCTCTCTTCTGGGCAGTGTGATAGACCATTCAGCCGGGTCAAGTCTTCCTTGGCCATTGCTCCTTCGTGCTTGGCCTCTACCAGGCTGGACTGGCTATACTGGAGGGCAGTAGTGTGCAGGTCTGAGGCTGTCAGAGGATTTCTATTTGTAGAGCAATTCTAGCCTTCTCCAAAATAACGACTCTTGGGGGCCCTGTTTGAAGGAGCAAACATCCGTGAAGCTGAGGAAGGCTGTGATCCTCTTCAGAGGTGTTTTATTCCCCCTTTAGGATGCAGCGTGGGTCCTAAGGCAGACCATGCTGGCAAGGTGGATGGTGGTGTTTAACCCCCCCCAGACCCATCAAGAGGCAATCCCAGGTCCCATGGGAGAGGAAAGGAAGGACAAAGAGCAGAACCACAGGACAAAGGAAAAAGCAATAGCCCTCCTCCCCGAAAAAAACTAGAAAAGGAGTAAAAAGGACGGAAAAAGAGGAGGCAGAGAGACTGTGCAGAGACAAGGGAGGGAGTTGACCCCCATCCATCCCACCCAGCATCACCACTCTGGTGATCAGATCAGGTTATATAAAACCCACACGCCGTGGGCTGCCGCAGAAGGATACCTCCCTCAGACTCCAGCAAGTTAGTTACACATAGCTTTCCTTTCACAAATCCATGTTGGCCGCCCCTAATCGAATTCTGCTTCTCAAGCAATTTCCCTTGCTAATTCCTCCCGAATCAGTTCTAACCCACCTATCCCCCTTGTTGCTAAGCTAGCCAGCCTCTAATCACACGCTGCTCTGTGTGATCCTTTCCCGAGTAATACGGGGTTCGGCACTTTCCTCCGGTTCTCAGCAGCCTAACCTGTCAGGAGCAACCTTCTAAAAATATCACTAAAGAGCCCGGCTAATTTCTAATCCTCGTTTCCATTAAGACGGCTGCCTGTACTATGTGGGTTTCCAGACTTGGGATTTACAGTCTTCCTTAAGAGCGTCTAATCTGTGCAGAGCCATTTCTGTTGTTATCCATAGGCAAACTCCTCCCTTCCCCACCATAAAACATGATCCCTTCGGCAGTGGCTCTCCAGTCTGCAGGGCAGCATCAGCCGGCCAGCGAAGACACCAGCCTCTTCTTCTCCGCCTAGCTCACCCCGCCGCTTTTTGGCAAGCCTTCCTGGGGAGATCACTGGGGTCCTGGTCCTTTTGGGTGCTGGGTAGGTGCTTTGTATGAGAAAAATCAGCCTGCGAGCTCAGCAGGGCAAGTGATTTTCTTTGCACTTCCCAAGTTCTTGAGTGTTGTGTAAATAGTATAACGGAGCTGATGTACAGATGCATGAGTGAAGTTCGGAAGTACCTCATATAACTGAACTTTCTATTACTGTTTGTATTTGGATATTTTTTGCTGTTTCCTCCTTCTTTTTAAACACTCCCCAGCTGTCAAAACCAACCAGGTCAGAAGAACAAATTGGGGGAGAGTGCCATGCTCTGGCTGCCCCCCACTGCCCCGGTAGACACTAGGTAGCTGGCTCAGCTGAGGCAAGGGAAATCCTTTTAATCACATGCCATTGGCCAAAGGAATCTGGTGGAAGATGCTGCATGACTGTATTGTCAAGTACTGGCCACCTCTGTGCACTAAAAGGAACACTGAGTGCTGAGGCTCTCCCTGGGCTTGAGACCACCGGGGTTTGCATTGAACGCGACTCGAGAGGCAGGTCCTGCTTCTGCCCAAGGGTGGGACCCTCAGCAGATGAACAGCGCGACGTCTGATGGAAACATCTACCACCGCTGCAGAATGCTTTTCAAGGACACAGCTGGACAATGATGGCTCTAACTTACACATTCAAAGCAGCGTCAGCCTGGTTCCTTCAGCTGCTGGTTGTACAGACACAGTGAGAAGAAACTATGTAAATCAAAGGACAACACTGCTTTCAATGCAGATGGCCAGGGAAACTTTTACACTAGAAACTTGAAGCTGTCTTTTCATCATGAGAGCAGTGAGGCGGTGGGACAGCCTTCTGATGGGAATAAACTGCTTTTAACATTGGGTTTGGTTTGTTTATGAAGGGAATTACATGAAGTAGTTCTATGTTTAATAGAAGCTTGAATTGAATGACCCAGGTGGTCTCTTCTCTCATCAGTCTCCAAAGCCTATGTGTCTATAGCCACGCCGGGCAGAGGGCAGGACTCGGTCCACTTGGCACACCGTTGCCTTTCACGCTGCTCCCAGACCTGAGCTGGTATCTCCCTGTGGGGCCACATCACAGCCCCAGGGTGTCCCCAGGGTGGCTGTGGGTGCTCCCAGCATGGACATGGCACGGCTGTCCGAGAAGACCCCATGCAGCAAGCACCACAGCGGAGGAGATGGAATCAGAGTTCGCCCTTTGCAAACCAAGGACCTGCGGCAGAATGCAACGCTCTGTCATCGCAGTTGTTCTTTGGAGGAAGGGCTTTAAATGAGGATCTTCTGTAATTTTATGGGTCCAGGTGGGAAAATTAATATGCATGGGAAGGCCCGGGAACAGCGTCTGGCTGCTGACGCGGTATCATTTAATCCAGCAGGACTGTGCTGCTGGGAAGACCATAATGCCAGCGTGGCCGGCTGTAAGCTGGCACGCACGGTGGGAGTCATGCGAGCGCTGCGTGGCAAGGTGACGCGGAAGATGGATGAGTGGCACGTGCCATTCCCAGACATCGATAGCACAAATTGGCTGTTGCAGTCAGTCACCACATGCCTTCCTAAAACTCCTCTTTGATCTCATAGCTCCACTCTGCCCCTGAGTCATCTACTACAGGAGAAAGTCAGGTGTTTTCTGGGAAGAGCAGGGGCAGAAAAACATTTTGTCATTTCTCAATCCCGTAACAAATGTCATTAAATGCTCACCTCCTCCACGTGAAGCCTGTATTGTTACACATATTCAAAGATCAACATTTCTAAACTACACCTTGATCTTGAGGTGCTTCATTAAAGTGAGATAAGCATTTAAAAACAGAGACCAACTGGGAAAGTTTTTATCCAGTTGACTTGTGCAAACCCACAGCTGCAGCTGAGGCTTGTCCACCCAAACCAGTTAGCACATTCTGAAGTCCCGCAGCAGGGCCCTGAGCATCAGCCTGCTGTGATGAAAACACCCTCTCTGACCGAGCTCTCGGGATTTATTTTAAAGTTTGAAAGTTGAGCACTGAGTTAAGCATTGCAACCCAGAGGGGTGGTGCAGCAGGCTAAGCCCTGATGAAAAAATGAAATGAAAATGGAAACAGCAAAAGGCTGAGATACTCGTGTCCTCTGGAGCAAACCAGTCCAACATGGGCTTTTCCCGGGCACTCTCCCACGTGTCCTTATTTGAGACATGTGTCCCGTGGCCAGGACAGCCCTACACTCTCATCCCTTTAGGCGCCTGTACAACAGGGTATTCACAACAGCAGGACTGCTTGTGTCACGTGGACATGATCCCCTGGGGAAGCTGGGGAGGCCCTTGTCTTCATCATCACACCCTCTCTCACTCTCACCCTGAACTCATCTCCATGCCCTTCCCCATGCCCTGTTGCCATCCCTTCCTGTTCCCCATCCCCACGCCCATGCCCTTCCCCATTCCCGATGCCCATCCCCATCCCCATGCCCATGCC
>NW_009204784.1:0-21537 GCF_000690835.1 Fulmarus glacialis
GGCTCGTCGGAGCCGGGCGGGGGGCCCTGTTGCCTGGCCTTGCCCTGTGGGCGGGGGCCCCTGACCTCGCTCTTCCCTGCCGTGGGGTCACCGACGTTGCCTTGTGATGGCGCGTGCCTTTTAGCCCACCTCTGCCTCAGCTGCATCCGCGGGCTGCAGTGTCGCTCCCGGTGTTGGCAGCCTGCCTTAGCAAATCGCAGCCTGGCGTCTGCCTCCCGTGTTGTATGTATGTGTGCCTGTACACAGCATCATGTCAGTAGGTTGATGGGACTCACAAAGTAGGTAGCATCACACACCATATTTTGTGGGTCCTCACTGAATAGCCTCACAGCACCCTTCAGAATGTCTGAGAAGCATGTGTGTGATGCTGCTGTCAGTGTCACTACCAGAAATGCTCCATCATCTCCCAATGTGGTCGTGTAACGCAGGTGCTGTAAGCAGCAGTAATTTTATTCAGCCGATGATGGAGCATAGTAAAGCCATCTACTGCACCATGTTATAGTGTAAATTTAGATAATCCACACAACAGCGCTGGCATGTAAAGGGGATGTGTTGCAAGAACATAATCACAGCGTAGCTGCTTTCAAATGCAAACATTTTCTAAATGTGATTGTATTATTGCTACGTCAGATTATCATTGCCACATTATAATTGTCTTAACATTTCCTGTCCTCTGATGCCACATCACAAATGTTTGGTTTACATTTACTAGTATAACATCACCAGAGAAGCTTGGATTGCAGCATTATCACATCACAGCATGGTTGTAGTTATTCCAATCCACTATCGCAGAACGTGAACTCATCCTATGATAGCATTAAGGTTTGGTTTCCACCTAATTGAATTGCGACTAAACACAAGCAACAAGTGGCCCCTGCTGGATGCAAACTTCCTGTTCACATCAGGATATTCCTACTCAGGGAAAAACCCTCCAGCAGAACAAGTTAAATGAAATACCATACATTAGCAAGATGGAAATGTGTACCATGAAGAAAAAAGAGAAAATGCATCTGTTTTTTTCAGCAACTGTTTTAGTGGTGCTGCTTTCGTTTGTTTTAGCGCACAGAAGTTACGGAGGTGGAGAAGTCTCCTTGACTACTTTCTCACAAGTCTTTGTAGTTTTCATCATTGTTTCTACCCACCTGTAGAAATAATCTTCCTTATGGACTCCATCACATACTGTCTGTTTTAATGAGCCCAGTGACTCTTGTAAGGAATGATGCCAAGAGTAATGATCTTTAGCTATTTCTGTAGGAAAGCAGCTTAGCAGGCCATATGTCATATTTCCTAGTAAATGATTGTTTTGAATTGTTTTTATACTGTAGTTTCTATTCATGAGATATTGAAGAAAATAACAGCGTCTGGTTAATCAAATTCTGATTTTCAGCATATGATGATATATATCAAACCTATGCTGCAACTTTCTTTAAAGTAGATATCCTCTTTAAGTTCAGTGAAGAGAATTTCTCTCTATAGGTCAGTAAGGCATCTTATAGGTTACTATTACACCTTAAAATTTTAAGGGTGCAAAGTTTATCACTGAGGAGCAAAGAAATGATAGTTTGAAGTTTAACGAGACCTGAGTTCAGCTACTGTTGCTGGAAAAGAGTTTGCATCACCCTTCTACAATGCATTTCTAAACACAAAAAGCAAATAGAAGAGGTGAGGCTTGAGCAAAGGTAGAATACTTTCTCTTTGAAGGGTAGTACTTGAAGGAGCACTTGAAACTGAGATCACACCACAAATTGTGGAACCTGCTAGAAGGACAGGCTCAGTTGTCTGCTCTGCTCAGGGCACTGTGCACAGGTATGTCTGATACAATAGCGAAAGCATTTCTGCATCCAATCGACTCTGACCTGATTAATTTTCAGATTTTATGCTTTTTTAAAAGAAGGTAGTAAATTAGGTCTTAAGCAGAAATTTAGCTGCCTTCTTAACTATGTTAATATGTTAATGGTTACACCATGTTTAAACACCAGAATGTAGCCTAATTTCTGGCTTAAAATTATGATTTAAAAACAAGAAGAGAGTATGCTATGTGGTTATTGTACTGAAAATCGTGTTTTATTAATAGAATATTGGAACAACTAGCCTATGTTCCAACCGATTGATTTTCCTTACTGTATTCACATTTGAATGCTACAGTAACCACTTTCCTGGTCATGGGGTTTTGACCTAGTGTCAAGAAGAGTAGCGGGTATGATCTTCATTAAATGCAGCCTACCTAAGGTATAATAAGGCTATGTGTCAGTGGTTTCACTTTAAAATCTGTGATTTTTAATTAATTTTTTAAATCTAGATATCTAGTTACATGCACAAAAAGGACTCTAGTTTCTCAAACGATCGCCCAAAAACTGATTGATTGATTGTTTGTTTGTTTTGGGGGGGTTGCCTTCAAACAGTCCCAGATATATCTCTGAAACAACTACAGATGTTCGGAAGTAACCTGCCAAGTTAGTCCTTTGATGTTTTAGTTGTGTTTTCTCTGAAACATGAATCATGACCCCAATTAGAGATATGGAGGAACACAAATCTGTGAATCTTTGTCGCGTAAGTTTTCATAAAATAGTTTGGAGATAGTATTTTACATCTTTATTTTTTAATGTCTTCCAAAATATGGCCAAGATGTGCTATATATTTGAGCACCTAACTGTGGATCCAGGGGCTTTACAGCATTTCAAACAGCTGCTTTTTGTTTATAGGTTTTCAGACATGGAATATTAACTTGCCTGTCTTACCCTTTTATTCAATCTCTTCCTCCATTTGATTCTTGGCATACAAGCTATGATCTTACGTGCAGCAGAAGAAGTTATAACTCATAGAAAATTAGAAAGACTTAATAACTTCAATACCTGGATTTCTTGTTCTGTCTATATTTTAAAAATCCCAGAGACATACTGAGCCATATTTCTCACCATGTTACACAAAGCTGGTGCCATGCTTCAACCCAATTACGAGGACAGAAGAAACTGGAAACTATGGTTTGGTATTGTTTGCAGAGTGATGCAAAAAAATCCACAGTGGTGGTCTGTTTACTGTAGTCTGTCACAGCCCATGTGTGGCTGGCTCAAACCTCTTCAAAACAGAAGTTTTGTCTTAATGAGCTATTGCTTACTCATTCTTTTCAGGGTTCTTCAAATTCTTGAGATACTACAACACCTAAGCCAGAGGAATATTAGGTTTTTCTGCTTTTGTTTGTATAAACACTTGTTGCTTTAAAGAGTGTATACTTACTCCTACCACAATCGTTCCAAATTCGAGCATTAAAAATCATAAAGCAATAAATGTTGACTTTTTCATGTGCCTGCTTCCTTCTGAGCTTTTTAAAATCCTTTCTTCATCCTCACAACCTTTGTCATAATTTCAAGGGCTAGAAGCTTGTTTCAGGAAAAAAGAGAAGATTCTTATACAATGCATTGATTTCAGCCCTGTGTCTCTAAGAACACCAATTAATATTCTGAGACTCAATAGGAACTCACAAGAGTTGGCAGTCCAATATCTGGCAACATAACAAGAACAGGAAGAAGCATCTAATGAGGAAAATGAGGCTAAAGCCAGGGAGTTAAGAAATTCTAAGTACTTCTCTGCAATATTTTTTCAGTCTTTATGGAAGGCTCAGGACGAAGAATTTCTATCTTTATCTGGATTCAAACTTAATGGAGGTCGAAGCACTTTCAGAGCTTTTACTTCATTAAAAATATATGGAATTTAATTAGGTTTTCAGAGACTGGAAGTCGGAACTTGAAGGAGAGATGGTAAATTTTAAATATGTTAATACAATTCTAGTGAATAAAATATTTTAAATGAAAAATCTTGAAGGTTACAGCCTTTTCAAATAACAACATTTTTCCACTAGGGGCTTGTCTTCCTACTTTTTTTTGCATTTTTCTAAAATTTTATGAAAGTATTTACTAAAGTTTTATTTACCCTTTTTGTGGATAAAAAAAAAATCTGTATCCATTCTTGGAGTAATTTTGATTCAACACCATATTGCTTTCTTTTTTTTTATGCATCTGTATAAACCTAGAGTTAGCTGGTGTGAGATTCTTGCCTCCCCACACAAAAAACGATAAACAATTCTAGAAGCCATTTTGTTAGGAGAGAATTAGACCAAAGACACTCTTGAAATTGTTGGCTGCATTTCTTCAAGATTTGTTGAGGACACTAAGATCCAGAATGGAGTTTTACTGCCTTTTCTTGGGAGGGGGTGTTACAATGTTGTATGGTCCATTGGCAACTGCATCTTTGACTAAGACTAATCTGTTTCTTACTAGCAAGGAAAGCTATAGCTTTTATAGCTCTTTTTTTTTTTCTTCTTATCTGTCTTGCATCCTTATAAGAGTGATGGCAGCTTCACTTGAACAGTGGTATGAGAAAGATAATCTTTGTCTTAGAACACTGAAAAAAAATCTGTTAGGCATTAGTTATTGCATTTCAGGAGAGTAACAACACTCCTATGGTGGGGTAAAGCTTAATTTATTGTTGGAATAAAGCTTCATTTAAAAATAGCAAAATCTGTCAAATCTGTAAGCTAAATTTCACTGAATAGCCAGAGCAAGGCAGTACATATACAGCTTTGACTTGAAATGAGGGTAAGAATCGGTGAGGGAAAAAAGCAACAAGACGACTTTCCTTTTGGTAATGAAATGAACGGAGAAAGCTTTTCAACCAGCCTTGATTTGGTTGTTTTAAGGGGTAAATAAGAAGCAGAATCAGTTGAACAGAAAGGGATAGCTGGAATTTTAAATGTCATTTAAATATTTGAAGAGTAATTTTTTTTTAACTAATTAACAGTCACAGACTGTATTAATTAAATAAGTATAATACCCCCTTTTTACAGATTGGAAAAACAGGCCTGGAGATTAAATGAGTTGGCCAGGGTTACACCCACATACTAAGTCAGACGCAAAGCCGCAATTAGAACAGGAGTACCTCGCTGGCAGCCTTCTAGAGAGTTTGGTAAGCCACTCAGCATCTCTGGTTATTTTTCTGTATCAGTTACACAACATTTTAGCTGTTTTCCAAATACAAGGATAACATGATGCTTAGGACTCATATTCTGAAAAGAAGCTATGAAATATTTAAAATTGATTCTATTTTCAGTTAGTGCCGATAGCTCTAATAAAAGCAGATCGCTTAACAATCCATGGTTTTATTAGAGGATGGTGTAATTTGAATCCATTCTTTTAGGATTTCCAGATTGGCAGGCTGTAATATGACAGTGGGACTGTGATTTTTTTTTTTCAGGCATTTCAGCTTGTAAATATTCTAGACCTTATTCTGAAGTTTTTACTTAATTCTTACACAGTCAAAATTCAGCATTGATTTCATACTGATTCCACTAGGCATTTGGAGTAAGGCCTGCAAGGTTAAGCACATGACATAGGTTGTAGTTCCCCTCAACGTTACATATTTCTATACTCCTGACAGTGTTTTAAGGTAACATGCTTTCAACGTTGTGATTAGGTGTAGACAGGTACCATCTTTTGAAGAGAAAGAGCAGTGCATCTTTTATGTTCACAGTGAGCTATGATTTCTCCATTGTTTACAGACAATTAGTCAATTAGTATATTAATATTGCTTTGATACATGTTAATGTTAGAGAAACAACATTTTTGTTGCCAGAGAAAATGCATGCTATTTTAAAAACATAGCAAAAGCAGACTATTTCTGAGGCTCATGGGTATATCAACCAGTAGGTGTGCCTCACATGTTGTAAATGGGAAAGGTGGGAGGACTCCGTCTTGTTATTAGTACATGTAGAAAGACAGGAAGTACTTAGGGAAGGTTTCCCGCTTGTTCTGAGTTCCAGGAAAGTTATTCAGCCAAACACATGAATCACAAAGCAGACTAGAAGGGAGTTTCTGTGTGGCATGAAAATAACAACTGCATTTTAAAGCCTGAAAAGTCAAACAATTTGGTGCTTTTGTTCTGCTGCAGATTTTTCATGGAAAATAGCAACCCCAGGAATATTTGACAATGAAAAGTCTTAGCGCATGAAATGTGAAGTTTATATAAGAGAAAGCATCTTACTCATCAGCTGCTCTATTTTAAACCCTGCTCAGCATGGGGACTTTCATTTTGTGATCTATTTGGACAGCAGCTGGTACATTAGAGTTTTACGTTAGCTGACATCTTTACAATCTAAAGGATACTTAACATAATCCCATAAAATTTATTCTCATAGTTGTGCTCAGTCACTCATATTCCATCTTAGTGTGTTGTCTTTTCCCATGTACATTTGCTGTCCATTTCATGTTAAAAAAGGTCAGTGTATCAACAGCATTGAAGTTAGTCCACAGTAATGTTTTGCTGTGATGTGATCAAAATATATATCTACAGCATATGCCATAAAGTGGATGTGCCATTTCAGTGACTGAAAAAGGCAACAAAAAGGAATCCATAGTAACGTATGTTGGGGATAAATTCTAGCGACTAGCGCAAGTAACAGAAAAGACAGTATGTGTTAATTAATTATATACAAAGACAAGCTACATACATGATTTAGATTCACTTGGAAATATTTACATTGCATAAGTATGAAATGGATGCCAAGTTGCAACCTAATGCCAAAATCTGGCAATTATCAAGTAGTTTGCCTGTTGCCATAAAGTCCCAGGACTTCATCTATCCATTCATGCAAAGAGGAAAGTCTTTTCCATCTTTGTGGTTTATAAATCTCAGTCAGCTCTAAAAAAATGACAAAATAGTCATGACAGAAGCTAAAGACACCTGCTCCTGAAGATGCTTGGGAAAAAGATTGATGAGAAGAAAGGACAAAATATGGGCACTGTTGAGGTATGGCAGGCATTGGACCCTTGTACACAATAAGAAGTGGAGCTACCTGTCCAGCCAGCTTGCAATGCTTTTCCCTGTCTTCCCCCATCATCGTAGACCATCCCTGGACCCCACCGGCCCTTGAGCCCTGATGTAGTCGCCTGACTTGCATGCTCAGGAGCTGTGCACTAGAGTATGTGAAGAGTGGGAACTGAAGCTGGAGGTACCAGAATGTCACACTGATGAGTGCAGGTGCTGTAAGAGTAATTTGACTCTTTTCTCAGCAGCAAAACTTGGCTAGGAAAGGTAGAAAGCTACTTTTCTTTGCACATTTTATTTTACGCATGAGTGAACTGGCATCCATTGTGTTTTGTATGTTTAGCTGACCTTGGTTGTTGAAATCTTAAGCACCAATGTCATACTAAATGGATTCTCACCAGGCTGTTGCTACAATCTCTTGGGTTTTAATGGGAGGGATTTAATGAAGGAAAACAAGGGGACTTTAATCTCCACTTCTTCACCATTAATGGTAGCCAGGAGGTTCTGCATCATATGACTCACAGCGCGTTCACACAGTCATTCAGCTCCACTTTCATGCTGGACTTGCATCGGCCACTCGTTTCTCCTGCAGTTGCCCAAACAACTGCAGCTCCAGAATGTCCTGGACTGACTGATCTTGAAGAGGGAGCCCAGAGTTCCAGTCTGCTTTTTACTGCGTGTAGTATGTGCTTCTGAGTCTGCAAGTCACATGAAATGAAGTTTGCTGTGAGTCTTGACCTTATTGCATTGCAGTAAATCTGTACTTGAAGCAAAGCTACCACATCTGATACAGGTCCCACCCTCTCCACACCCACCTCAGTGACTTCAGAAATCTGATTATTAATTACATGCATGTCACTGGGAGTGGCATAAATTTTAACTATTATTCTATATTGCACTTCTTTGATACCCATCTTATGTTTATATTTCCATATGTGGCCATAAACGTGAAAATTAGGGCCTTTATGAAATGATTTCTACTAATATAAATTATTTTTCTATTCTTTGCAAGCAATTATTTTTTCTTTTAACTTCTGAAAGAAACACCAGTTCTCAGACAAAAATTCTCAGTTCAAAGAGCATGAAAGTGACCTGTTATACTATTCATCTTAGACATACCATAGACCTATCCACTCATCCATGAACGTGTGTTTGGAGACAAGCAAAGAAGGGAATAGGAGGACTAGTCTGGGTAATATTCATACTGTTCTTAATCAGTCCTGTTGAAGTTTCTTGAAAGTGTGATAATGCAGCTTGAACATGGAGTCAGTCAGAGTGAGTGGAGGGAGCAAGAGTAAAATGTTCATTGTTGGCAGATAAATAAGGGGCCAGGAGGCTGCCTCACGGTCCCAGGGCAGTGCAGGTGGTGCAGTCTAAGCAGATGGTTATGGCTTGCTCTGAGTGCTACAGATTTCTCGAGGATATGTTAATCAACACATTTTAATAAACTAACAAAAACCTGCCATTTTTTTAATCAAGAAATGCCAGTGGTCAGTTGCACTTCTTGTCCAGATTTTCACATAAAGCAAATGAAATTTAAGATACTTTGCGTATTCATTTACTCTGTTTATTTCCACTGCCATTTCTTTGCTTGCTTGCATGTGTGGGAAGTTGTCTATATTTATTTAAAAGGTTTGTATCATCTTCAGGTGTCCTATGGATCAACGTATGGACCAGAGATTGAGAAGCAATACATGAGATTACAGGCGAGCCTTAACAACTTAATGACAGACGAACTTGCAACACCCAACAAAATAAAATCCTCTTCAGTAGTTCTTCACATGCTCTTCCTGCAGGCTGTCTCAGTCGGAGAGCTGAACCAAGCTGAGCCTGCCTCCATGTCAAAGTTGGTATGATACCTAGAATTCTTTTCCTTCTGTGAAAAGAAATTTTATGCTAAAAGTCTCCTCTGACTTTTTAGGAGAGTAATCATCCTGTTAGGTATGTGTTTTTCTACTGTTATTTTAAACTTGATCTTTTAATTAATTTAAACTCCAAGTTGGAAGTAGCAGCTTGAGGTAGCCAATTGTTTTGAATTTCGTTGGGTTTGCTCCCCTAATCCTTATGTTGTGTCATACTTAATTATGTTGATGGCATAAAGCAGTGTACAGTTTTTCCTACATAATTCTTTTAATTTTGTCTTGGAAAATGCTAAGCCTGTCATAAATAAGACCTATATCATCCCTAGTGTAATTTTACTTAAATATAATATAACCACTGGAAGTACAGTTTCATCAGGTTCCTTTTACTCCATATTTTAATGACTGTTCTCTCATGTATTGTTTATGGTTTAATATCAGCTATTGGTTACATGACTACAAAATCTATGGAAAAAAAATAGAAGATATACTGCATGTATAAATGCCAAGCATGAAAGGATTAGTAAAGGTGGATAAATATATTAATTACAGCATACGCTTTGCTGAAATCGTGAATTGAATGTCTGCTTTGTAGAAATCTGATCTACATCTCATTAAGTCAATTGAAAGACTCCACTAAGTGATCTTGGATCAGGTCTTTGGTGAAAGAAGGAAATGTTCTTGTGTGTGTCTTTCAGGTTTTTATGTGTTGTATTGGGAACTGGATGCAAAGCTGTTGTTCAAGCCAAGGACGGTGTCTGTAAGTATGCAGATCAAGTTATTAGTGAGTAATGAAATGCAATCCACAAAAAGAGCTGAAAGATTGCCAGTGTTCCTAGTTGTCATGGGACAGTTAGGCTCCTTTTGTATTTTAGCAGTGCATACCTATTTAGTAAACAAATATTTGCTACCCATGCTAAAAGTTATAGGGCAGTCTCATGCCTAGGACACAGAAGAAGAGATCCACAGAGTTGTGAAGTTACTTCAGACCAAATCCTTTCCTTTCAAAGTGAATTATTTACTTAAAACATTTCTGAATCTGGGTCTCTGACCTTTCGTTTATTTGTGGTTTAATGGGGATAATATTGCTTTACTTGGGATATTGCTTCAAAGCATCCTTTTTAATATTTTTAAAGTCTCTCAAGATTCTCCACTGAAATACAAGATAAAAATGCAAATCATCGTCATGCTCTTTTTGCCGGTGTTCTGTTGTGGTACACCTAATTCTTTTTTCATGTTGTCTTTTTGTTTGTGATATTAGGTACTAGCTTGAGGTTCAGAGGATAAAAGGCTAAAATGCCGCAAATAATAATTTAAGATAATCAGTAATTATATTAATTAGTCAATACAAAGGTTTTGCCACTAATGTAAAAACCAGACTTCTATTACTTGGCCTCTGTTCAAACATTTCTACCTATTGCATTTGGTATTTCTCATGAATATTGAATTAGTGATTTCCCAAATACAACTCAAAAAAAAAAATTCATCACAGACAAAATGGAAATAGAAGTGTAGCCAAGATTCTCTTGGAACACTAGAAATGCATTCTGCTATAAGTTACATCTCATGTAACCCTGTGGAATCCATTTGGATTTTGTAATAAACCGTATTTTCATGTAGTATTTCTAATATATTGTTGTATTGCAGTAATTAGCATAGTGCTGTAGTAACTCTCATTAGGAGTAGGTTGTAGTATGCCAGAGACTGTACTAGCAAAATAGATAGAGAGGTAATGTATCTGAAAGTGTTTAAGCAGCATAAGAACCCGTTCCAATTTTAAAAAAAAATTAGGCACCTGGAAACTGCTATTTTATTGAAAGCCCATAATACGTAGTATTTTATCTGTATAATTCATTTCAAGCATGGAACAATGGGATTTCTTCAAATTTTATCCTGGTTAAAATGTTACAGCTTAAGTATAGGATTTGGAGATTTCCATAGACATAATAATGAAATTGAAAATAATTGATGTAATTAATGTACCCTTAACTGAGCATATCTGCAAAGGTATATGCAAGGTAGCTCTGAAACTGAAGATTCAAATAAGATGATAAAGAAATTGCAAGAAAATGTTCTCCAGACAATATCTTCATTTTTCATGGCATTAACCTGATCCTAAATTTAAAATTTTATGAAGACTTGAAAAACAATTGTGTTAAATGGGGAAGACAGATGGTAGTATGGTGAAACAGCAGATCATACATGTGAGAAACAGTGAATGTGTATTTCATTCAGCTAACATAGGCCCAGAAGATCTCTTTATTTTTGGCATACAATTAGTCTTAATCATGTGTTGAATTATAACTTGGTGTCTGGGATTCCCAGCATCTTGTCTAAGGCATTTTATTAATTTTTTTTGCAAGTACAACTACCAGTGGAATTGTATTTAAATAATACCTCAACTATTTACAGCCCTGGTCAGCACAGTCCTGCTGACAGAAATCTGCAATATATTTATGACCTAAGGGTCTGTGCTTTGCTTCCATAGAAGACAAATAGACAAATGGACAAGACAAGAAAATGATGTTCATCATAAAACTCTGCAGAATTAATCTATCATTCTTTTCTTGTCCTTGGGAAAGTAAAGCTGACATATCTTACACGCTATATAGAATCCTATGGACCTACAGAAAAGAAAGGGCAAACCAGGTTTTCCTTAAGGATGATAAGCCTTGTGGATCTGTATGCCTTTACTGCACGATTTTAAAGCTTATATACAAGTCTGTGCTGAGCTCATTTTAGGAAGCGTGGTATTGTCATTTGGATCATCCGGGCATATAAATTACTGTGCCTCAGAAATACTGCTGGCTTGGAGGTGAGCTTGGCCTTCCTGAAGCCAGGAGGGGAACTGGAAGAGAGTGCTGATTCTGTAGTTATCACTGGGCTAAAGAAAAGAAGTAAGGCGAAGAGGGAGGTCTGATCAGTTTGTCTAATGATGCTAATGCTGTAAGAGTGAGAGAGCATTGGTTTGATCATGCTGACACATTTTGGCTCTTTTGAGTCATTGCACACCTGTGTAATGTGAGTAATGTGCACATATGTTGTATTTTTTTGCTGTGTATATTCATCATTTTATTTTCCAAGTAGATGTAATTTGTTGAAACATATTATTGAAAAGATTTTTCTTCTGCCGTTGGTCATAGCTTGCTTATTACAGCAAGGAATATATGTTTTCTTTTTTTTCAAAGGTGTCTCTTTTTGAGGATGACTATGTTTAAGGATTGTAATTGTGGCTGGTTAAACCATGTTTTGTGGGTTTGGCCTGTCACAAAGAAGGCAGTTAAATATGCACATGCCTTATTATTATAAGGCAGATAGTTAGTTTGGTCAATAAATCATCAGCTAAGTGATTGCTTGTCTTGAGTATTTCTGTGTCCGTTAAATTTGGGGCCTTCTCCAGAAGATGAGAAAACATTCTTGATGATGCTTGGTACAGGCTAACTCAGATGTCACTGGCCATTGGTTGCATAATCTCCATAACTACAATCTTAGTCTAAGAAAACCCTTCTTCTTCAATGGGGCCTTTTTTAGTCTTTTCATGCATATGGTTACTGTTCCTATTTACATAGTAACCATTTTTACCTCATTTTGCCTCTGCTTTTAAACTAGTTCAGATGCACTCAGTGCTTTAAAAACAAACCTTTAAAGGCATTTCCCTTTATCTTCAGTGAGAAGCCATAGTAAATGCTGTATGCTTTTAAGCATTCAAAAGGCTTTGTGGGCTTTGCTTTCTATGTTGTTAATGCAGTTGGTGCAGATTCAGCTAGCTTTCATGTGTAGCAAATTCATCATATATCTATTTTCTGTCTCTCAGCACCTCTGTTAGTTTGATGTTGGGCTCTGACTAGCTCTTTATATTTCCATGGTTACAAGTAGTCACAGTAGTTGTTAACCCCCAAAGGCAGAGTGATTATGTCTGTTTTTGCTATAAGAAGCATAAAATTAACAAATTAGGCTATATATATATGGAAAGATTTTTTTTAACATTACAATAAAAACTTTTAAAGTTAATTTTCATTGACCCAAAAAGTGTTTGAGTCTTTTGCCACCATTGTGACTATGTCACATTTTTTGTAAAGATGAGTTTCTATTCAAAAACCTGGAAAATCTTTTTGTCTTTTCCTTTTAATTTTGATTGAAATTTGCAATAGATTTTGAAGGCAGTGGATTTAGAGCAAACAATGCAGGTTCAGACCTATCCTATAATTAAATAATCACCGACGAGCATTAATTATTAGTATGTGTACTATTGTTTGGTTTTAAAGATAGAAAAAATGGAGGTAAGAAGCTCGCTAACTTGCTGAAGAACACAGATGCAGACACATCCAAATCAGACTAAGAATTTCAGATTTCAAAATGCTGTATTTCTTTCCAACAAAAAACAGACAGGAAGCCCTTTCTGACTTTCAGATCTCATCTCTGGTCAAAGCCTAGATTCTTCCCAATAAATTAAGTGCAGAGAGCTGCACCTTCTATGAGTGGGTAAGAGATGTTATAGACCCTTAATAGGAGAAGGCAGCTGGAAGGAGCGGTGTTCTTCTGAGAGGCTTTCTTTAGATAAGATTAAAGCAGTAGCAGGTTGGAGGATTTTATAAAGAATAGACTTACGTAGCTGTGATTTGTTATAGTCTCTTGCGATGAAGAGCTCTGAACCAAGGAGAGGTTTCTGGATCTTCCCTGGACAGAACAGGTAGTAAGTTGCTGAGGGCAGAGAGGTGAAAGGGAGTGATAAAAGAAAGCCAGAGGAAAGTCTCTAATAGGAAGAGAAAATCTTGTGTACTACAAAGGTTTTGTACAGTGACAGAAGCATTGACTGGAATTGCAGAAAGTGACCCTGCTAAATAGTGGAACAAAGCTCTGCCTGGAACAGAGAATGAGACTCTCTGTCATCACCTATATAGAGTTATTGCATCAATGCATACAGCAAAAGCACTAGAATCTTCCTAATTGAAGAGAAGAAAACTCCTTCTTTTCCTTTCTTTTTGGTGGTTTTCTTTTTAGCTGGAGATATTAAAATTGCTGAATTGCCAAATCAGTAAAGGCAGTAAGCTGCTTCTATGGTAAAATAACTAGTAACACTGTAAAATAACTCATTTAAATAGTACAGCCATAGGAGAAAGAAGTATATTAATGGGGCAAATGGACCAGAAAGCTCGTATCATATGCTATCTATTCATTTAAAAGATAGACAATAGTAATGACACAACATTCTTTATCCTCAAAGTGTATTGTGAATGTTAATGAATGTTCAGAATCCCAGTGGAGTGCATGGGCACACTGGTTATGTTCAGATATAATGTATGAGAGATGATAAATGTATTATTGTACAAAGTATCTAAACACTTCTGAGCAGAAACATAGTCCAAGTACACATATGAACAATTACTGAAAAATGGAACAATAAAACTCTAGTGTGATAATTGTGCTGGCTACTCCCCATTGGTCAAGAGTGTAACTGTTATATACTTAGAGATGTTAGATTGTCAAATAACGTGTGCATGTCTGATGTTTTAGGTGGCAATGACGATTTCTTACATGTGTGGAACAATAATAATTGTGTATAGCAAATGTCAAGACCATGCTTCCAATCTGACAGTCAGTTCTGGTGTGAGCTCAGGGAACGGGATTTGTGGATCTGAACCTGACTGACTAGGTTGTGGCAGGATGCCACAAGTGCCACCAAGCGAAAGAGAGATGACCTGGAAAGGGAGCATAATAGCGGCAAAGAACAGTTTGCTGATGTGACTTTTTAACAGCCTGTTTCAGATCCACCTGTGATTTTAACAGCTAGTTCTGCTGAACTGGATGCCAAGAAATGGTATCTCTTGGATCTCTGGGTTTTCTCTCTGTCAGGTTCAAAGTTATTACAACTGTGGATGCATTAGCTTGCTCCCAAGAAATGTTTAGGTGTTTTTTAACTAAGGGTTACATTTCTTAAAGTTGGTGGCTACTACTCCCTTCATCATAGAGTTTTCTCCTAGTAGTGCACTTACAGAGAGATTAAAATGTCCCCCCACTTTTCTGTGACTGTATTTTTATTGAAATCTGAGCAATCTGATTTAAACTTCTTGTGAGTACATCTCTAAGAAAGAGCAGTGCGGGATACTCAGAATGTTCCAGTCAGTAATTGCCTGGGTAAAACAGCTAGAAAAGGAAAGTAGTTGGTAGGTGTGTAATTAGTTAGCATGGAATCATTCTGGAATCCTGTAAATCGGCATGATAAACTCAAATTATAATGGAGTATGGTCAAACCAATTCTTCTCCAGAGTGGGAAAATTATATCTCTTTGGAATTTAAATGGAACTTTGAAATGAATTAATTCTAAACTTACTATGCAGGAAATCAGAATATGCTAATGTTTGATTAAAATATTCTAATATTTTCTAATATTTCATTACATCTGTGTGAAGTGCCTCTAAACTTATTAGTATTGTTCAGTCCTACAGCTGACTGCAGTAGAACTTGTGAGTAGCTTGTGAATCTATATGTATAAACATAGATTTTTCCCCTCAGAGCGGTAGCTTTGCTATTTGCCTAGAAAAAGATACTGGCCTCTACATATGGCAAAAAGCATTTTCTAAAAACAATTCTTCAGGAAATGAAAGAGGCAATACCTCTCCTTATTTCCATCATAGCCTATGCTAGCGAAATTCCTGACAAAGATAAGATGAAGACTGTTTACTTTAAAAGCAAAGACAGATACTGTTCTTGGGGATGGGAAGTTAGAGCTGATCCTTTTGTGAGTGCTTCAGATGATAGTGAGACTTGGGAGTTTCTGACTCTGCTCACAGTTTGGGGTAAGTAAGTCCCTCTTCAGCATAATTCCTGACCATATGGTAAACATGACTGAAGAGCTGTTTAGTTGTTTATAAGCCTTTTACTAGAATATTTACATTTCAAATTGGAAGAATTTTGTTCTGCCCACAAGAACATTTGTTTGTTCTAACCTGCTTTGGTACATGCTCTCACTTCTCCAGCTATTCTCAGTGTTTGGAAAGCAAACTTTTTGCGATTTAGATGTTTATTTTATCATGAAATCTTATTAAGGTTCTAAAGTCAGCTGCAACCCTCTGATTGCCATGAGAATCCAAGACCCAAAGATGATCACTTTTCAGGGTTGTTTTCAGAGGAGCAGGAACAGAAAATAAGGAAATCTTTTTTGTTATAGAAACATTTTAAAAGTAAGAGATTTCTTGTTATTCTGCAATATTTTTACAAGTTTCCATTATCATTTTTCAGTCTGCACAAATATCTTAAAAACGCTTAAAGCAGATGACTTTCCATGTTGCTCGTATTCCTTAGCAGTGCTTATCCTAGAGTTTCACTGTGGCTTTCTTGTTTGCTGGAGCAGTTTTTGTGCTTGCTAGGACCCAATTGTGCAAAGCAATCTGCCTGAACAACTTCCTTGTTCAGGCAGTCTAGTTCTGGTGGTAAAGGTGAAAAGACTATAATGGAAGCCAGGAGGGAGGGTTTTAACAAATTTTATTAATGTTTCTGACTCATGAGGGACATTTTTATATTCATATATTTGCATTTTGGGGGGGGTAACAAGCCTAGAGTTTATGAATTACATACAAGAATCATCTTAAAGGAAGAAACATGGGAAGGCAGTATCATAGTGCTGGAATAAAAGAAAATATCAGATGAAGTAAAACTTCAGATTTTTAATTTACCTAAGCAGGAGATACTACTCAGATATCTAAGCATGGGGTTGTCTCTCAAAACCCTCTCTCATTAGCTAAGTGTTTATTGAGGTTACACAGAGAAACTTAGATCAGATTAAATGAAAAAAAATATTTAGCAAATATAAAATAAAGCACTATTGAAGATCTTGCTGCAAATAAAGCAATAGCAAAAACAGAACTGCATTTACTTTTGTTGCATAAATATATGTGTTTCTCTTGTGTTTAGAAAGATCCCTTTCTATCCAAAAACACTTAATGAGTGATAGCTCAGAATCCAGGGAAGTGATTGTAGGACAGTTCAGTGCCCTGTAACCTCCAGCAAATTAGCCTATGGTCAGCCTGATTATTTTGTTGCTGCTGTGCTCAAAATCAGTTGTTCTATGTAACTTGTTCTATGTCTCTTGCATATGTTGAATAGACCAGGAGAGGGCAGAACTGCATAAGTGTAGTCACTTGCATGTGATTTACAGGCATCTATATTCTGCTGTTAAATGAAAATAAGTGGAAAACTGATCTATGAAAAAGATTTGGAGATAATTGTAGCTTAATGTTCACCTAAAATCAATTACTCAGATATTCAGAAACTACTTATATGTGTTTTCTACATAGGTCTTTCATTGCTGCTATGCTATCAACAAACATTTCCGAAGGAAATGCTTTCTGGGTTTTAATAGCACTGCTAGGGGAACTCAAGCATTTAACTGGATTATGCAGTATACACTTGAAACAGAGTTGTCATTTTCACTATTGAAGGTTACGGTGAATCTAGTTTATTTTTGCTTTTATTTTTTGCTTCTAACTGTAGTCTGGTTTCTCTTATGGTTTCTAAAGCAATTAGTTTGGTAGTTATTTGCCTTTTCAGGTTTAGAATAAAAGGTTTTAAATCAAAGTGTCTATTTTTAATATATAGTAAAAGATTAGCCACATTAGCTATAAAACACACTAAAATCAAGTTTTTCTCTCGAAAACTTTACTGGAATGGAATGCAACAGTTATTTTTATTTTCTGTAGAGAGCCTGGTTTAAAGGCCATTCACTCAGAGTGATTTAAATCAACCAATGTACTTTGGGTAAACTGGGCTGTTGATAACAGTGTTTTTTTCAGAACAAAGGCTGAGCTTCTTCCCAAACAGTTTGCAGCTTGAGTAAAGAGAAGGGACGACAGTCACAGAGCAGGTCTTGGGGCAGAGGGGAATGAGTGGGTGAAGGACAACTGGGGAGACAGTGAGATTCACTGTTTGCTTTGATACAGTTTTTTCTTTATTATTGTAGGCTCTTTCTAGCAATAGAGTCTACTGCTTTTCTTCCTAAGAATTAGATTGAAACACAGAATCAAAGAATGTTAATATTCATGCTCCAATAAAAATTATTCATGCTAATGGTAATTAGCTTCTGCTGTAGTAAACCTTATTTTACAAGAAACCTGCAAGTATTGGTTTTGAGCCTTTTCGTGACTGTTTATTTTTAAAAAATGGCAGGAATGTGCTTAAGCAAGTTCTTGAGATCTACAGAATAACATAGTTGGCTTAATATATTAACAAAATGAAATGGCTAAAATGGTGTCATCATCTTTGTAGTCTGGAGGTAGAGTAGGCAGGAGGATTCTGGAGATATTTAAATCACTCACTTTAAAAGCAAAACAATCTTTTGGAGGCAAATAATACCAATATTATGCTATGTTGTGGAAGTTCTATTTCAGGGATTATAAATAGACAATATTGACCTCTGGCTAAACTAAGAGAGAATGATTTGGTTGTTGTTTAAAATTGTGGATCAAGAATGCAATCTTTGATATGAAACACGCTTTGCAGATCATATGGGGGCTGTCTAAACCTAACAGCTGTCTTTTCAGCAAGCTGGAAGATAGTTTGGTCTACCAGAATCTCTGCTCCAAAAGTGTTGTCAGATCAGATCAGATCCTTGTGTCTGGGCTTATTGGACCAGTATTATGTCATCTGTATGAGCAATTTTGACTGCATTGCTGTTTTACTAGATGCTGTCTACTAATTTGGGATTATACGACTGCCATAATTCCTTAAAGTTACTTTTTTTCATGAGCAATAAAAATATTGCTAGCATTGTGACTTATATCCTTCTAATAGCAAATGACTTTTTATGGGTTGTGTGACCTCTGTTCTTGAAATTCGTATGACAAACTCATATAGTTGTGTAGTATTTTGATACCAACCCCATTACAGTACATCTGTATCTGTGAGATACAAAACCAGCACCTGCCTGATGTGAAACAATTAGGATCCTTAATATATTGCAGGTACAGAATGCACATTTTCCTGTACAACCATGCATCAGGATCTAGCTGGTCATTTTAACAGTGTTATTATGTGGGAGGACAAATCTTTAAAACCTGAAGTGAG
Organism: Fulmarus glacialis; assembly: GCF_000690835.1. Classification (NCBI taxonomy): domain Eukaryota; kingdom Metazoa; phylum Chordata; class Aves; order Procellariiformes; family Procellariidae; genus Fulmarus; species Fulmarus glacialis. The sequence continues at coordinate 18,735 of NW_009204784.1, forward strand.
TGTAAACTGATGCAATTTGTGTTCCTGCATTTGCAAGCCAAACGTTTTGAAAGGGCATCCTCCTTTGGTTCTCAGCATGTGAACTTGGCAACCCAAACCTGACTATTGCTATGCCCGCATTCATTTTCACTTCAAATCACTTTAGCAAAAGCATCCAGCTGAAGTTTAAAAATGCTTCTAATATTAACTCTGTTCTTTGGCAAATTCACCTGTCAAAACTTCCAACTTCCTGTTTAACATTTTCAACAGGGAGTTGTATTCTGAAGGCCAAAATAGCACTGTGCTAAAATCTGTATATAGGGATCCAAATAAATATAGCATCTTGAGCTAATTTTTAGTTGTTTGAAATTCAAATAAACACAAGCTTTACTCGTCAGTGTAAACTTGCTGCATGATTCAGACGAACAGATGAAGCTGAGGCTGTAATTCTCTGAAAATATTATTTTGAGAATTGAATCTGATAAATTTTTTTAAAGCCTTTTCTTCTACAGACCTAGGACAGTATTTTCTATTTTTTTGTGAATTCATTGCAAGGATCTTAACAGGTTTAGATACAAAGTGCATTATTAAACTTTTTGAAGTAAAAAAATTGCTAAAATTAATATTATCAAACTCCAAAAGTGAATGCTTATATTTTGGTCACATTCACTGGATGCTTTTAATACTAGAGTAATATGGTTCCTGGTTTTGTGATGTGTGTTTGCATGAAAGAAAGTAAAACATACATTAACTGGCAATTATGAAGGCTTGTATTTTCCCCCTCAATTAAAATCATGGCTTATTTTGCAAGTCATCTATAAGGTGAAACAGTACATATATTTACAAAAATGGTGGTTTCATATCAGGTATTTTATATAGAAAAGTTATTGAGTAATGATTTCTGCTCAGATTTATCTGCTTTCAGAATCTGTAAGTCCTTGCATATAAGGTGCCACAAACTTCTGAAGTGACTATATAGTTATTACATGATCTTATCTCATGATAGATGTGGTCAATATTGTCAGAATGGTAGTAAGAAGGTGAGCAGAGTTGAGCAAAACTTTAGTAAACCTGGAGGAATTGGTGGCTTCCTAGGAGTTTTGGCTTCTTCAGAGAAACGATTATTTCTGCTCTTACTGGACCTCATGTAGCCTCAGAATGATGAGAGTACTTTTTCCATAACTAGCTTTCCATAACCTTGTTTCTGAGCCTCAAAAATTCGGTGACAGTGACAAGTTCTCATTATTTCAGACTAGATGGTCGTGATTCGTATCCTGCTTCAGCAGAAGCAAGTTTTCTTTCCTTAGTGAGAAAATCACAAGATAAAAATTTCTCTTTGCTTTTTAGTTTGCCTCCTCCAGTTTGACTATAATTTTAGTAGCATAATAAGTAAGTAAAGATATCCCTATGTAAATCTTTTTTTTGGTTCATGACTTCTAATTCAAAATGTTCTTCTAACATAAATTGTTAATGACTGAATAATGTTTGAAGCCATGAATAATTATGGTTGATTTATTCAACTTACTTTCACCTGTAATCTGGCATATTTTATATTACCTGTTTGGAATTTTAAAACCTGTGAACTGCCTCAAGCATTTCCTCTCATGTTCTCCTTCTCTGTCAGATAAATTGCCATATAAACTAATGAACTTTAGAGAAATTAGCTTGCTGAGACCTTGTTTCTTTCACAATTCCCAAGATTTGTACTACAAGGAATTATACAATTCATTGGTCTCCCCACCAGGGTAAAACCTTCATTACTAGCCATTATCAATGCCCTAGCCAATTTTCAGTCACTTCTTCAAATTAACTTAACCTGGAAATGCTTCTTGAATGAATAGACATTGCAGGGTCTGTTCTCAAATACAGTGATTTCGTTGTATACTGCATCAAACCTAATACAAGTTATACTTCGAGTGGATTTTTCTTCTTGATATTTCCATTAGTGACTTCTCAAGAGTTCATTTAAAGATGTGAACAACAGACAGTAGCTGGGTTAGTCTTTTGCCATATGAAAATGTCGATTATTTTCTTCTTTTGGAAGATGAGTGTTTCTATGATAGGACTCTATTCTTGTGTCTTGAAAACAAATAGAAGAGATGTCCTACTGCTAGAGATCGATATGATTGCATCTCCCTGTTTTAGAACTTCTAGCCTGTTTAAGAAAGATCAGAATTGGACCTGCATATTTCTGCTATTTCTAAAAGCAATAGTTTGTTCCCTTGGGGTTATAGAACAGATTGGGTTTATTCTGTATTTAAATAAAGAATGTGTATCTACTGTATCTAGAAAAGTTTCCTCTAAGAGCTTTTTTTTGGGGGCTGGCTAGCTTTTACTTGAGTTGAATTTCTGAAGCTGTGGAATCTATGTGACTTTGTACTTGGCTTCTTGAAGTATTAGGTTTTTCACATGAAGTGGGAAATGATTTTCATCTTAATTTTGTCGACACTACTTAGCCTTGCCTTTTAAAAGGCAAGATGCCCTGTTCAGCTTCCGACTCATTAAGAGTTGCAAGGATAACAATTTTCTGAGTTTAAATGAACTAGAAAACCCCTAGATGCTTCAGAATATCACCTTCTGCCATCCTTTGTTCATGACTATCTGTAATTCTGCATACTGAAGTATCATCTCACACAATTTCTACTCAGCCACACCTCCTCTCCATTTGAGATCAGATATTCTGCTTCCCAAGTTGGCATTGTTTTCAGCTTGAGATAGTATTCATGGGGTCTATTTTTGAGTGGTAAGTTGCTTAGAGGTTTGCTCTTTTAGGGCAGCGCTGGTTTCGTGTATGTTCAGGAACAAATACAAAGCTTTTGTAGGG